>NC_057801.1:144459419-144466219 GCF_018294505.1 Triticum aestivum
CATCCTCGATCTTTCAACTATATATTTCTATAAATATGAGATGAATAGCTTTGTAATTTTCCCAACTAATCCATCACATATATGAATTATATTTCTACCATTTTGGTGTTTAATCATTCTCTGGGAGTTTTTTTATCTTCCCCAATTAGTCATCCATGTTTATCACACAATGACTAGTTAGTGATGATAAAAAAACCTCTTAGAGGATGATTAAACCACCAAAATGGTAGAAAATATTTTGTATATTATAAAAAATAAACTAAAGGACATATATGATGGTGGTTGAGCTCAATTCTGTGCACACTTGCGTTCCGCTTATGCCCTGTCCTAGTTCACTAGCTTTGCCAAAGATGATGATATGGCTATAGGTAAAATGAATCAAAACACCAAGTTCTAACCACACACATAGATTTAAGTCTAAAGTTGACATATATTTCAAAAATGATCAATACATTTCCTTTTGTACAAAATAAGAAGATCAATTTCTTCTATGGATAGGACCTCTTACAATCATTCATTATAGTAACATTCTGTTTTCCTTGATGTGTTAGTAGACTTTGATTTTATGGCATACATACATGGATTCGAAGGCTATAAAAATATTTCCTACAAAATTTGGTTAGTCTTTAGTCGGCTGGTAGTTTATCAAATTAGTCATTGTGTGCTTTATCATTTTCCATGTATGTTGGGAGGTGGCAATTTCTGCATTTTTTAGACATACTAGCAACCATGTGGCGTACTAATGTTTCTCATATTTTCCATCAACAGGTGAATATCTTGCTTGTTTACCTTGCCCGTTATTATCTTATTGTTTTGTATAATTTCTGAATGCTAGGCATTCTATATATCACACAGGACAATGGTCAACTACATTCATTATAGTTACTCCCTCCGTTCCTTTATATAAGGTATATTTGTTTTTTGATAAAATTTCAGAATGTAAGGTGCATTTCTTCTAATTCCTCAAAATTCCCTTCTTAGCCCTGTAGAAAAAGGGAAAGTATCTCTCTTCTGATTGTTTGTATCTCTACTTCTAGCAAAATAAGGAAAGTATCTCTCTGTCGATTGCATGTATCTCATACTTTTCTGGACTAATTGATTTACTTGTCACTAACCAATAAATTTGCCAAGGGTAATTTATAATATGTCTATAATTTTGTGCCTTGGTCACCGTGCCAAAAATAATACACCTTACATAAAGGAACGAAGGTAGTATTATTGAGCATTCTTTATGTTGTGGTTACTTAAACTAAAAAACATAGCATGGTTAAGACCATTTCTGTACACATGTGCGCGCCCTAGCCAACAAGCTTTACCAAATAGGTCTACAAACAAAATTGTGCTCTCAAAACACCTAATTGTAACTAAACAAGTTGAATGCCCATGGGTTGCCCTGGAAAAATAAACTTAGATACAGAGACATTTATTGGTTAAAACTTGGGGGAGGGGCATTAGCCCCCTCAGCTAAATAGCTTGCCCTCTACTAGTATGTTGGAATATTGTATTCATGGTGTAAACGTTTTATATATCAACTGGACCACCCTGACCCGAAATCCTGGCTACGTCAATGCCTCCCCCCCCCCACGAGGACCCGACGCATGCGCCACCATCTTGGAGGTAGTACTGGACGTGCATAGGATGGCATGGAGGTCGGCTCCTCCTTCACGGTAACTGGGCGCCATTGGGGGGCACTACAAGAAAACACAACCTTGCCATTTTCTATCATGAGAGTAACACTCCTATGACAATAATACTAACGAAAACACGTATTGCCATGGATGTGTTGGCCACAACCTTGTATGACAAATAATTATGATTGAAATTGGAATTTTAATCCTGGGCGGGCCGACATCTCACCTAGATGATGTTCTTTGGGCCTTCCATGGCGTAAAAAGTTGTGATAGAAATGAGAGCAAGAAACTTTTGGTGATTCTTTGAGTGAGTTCCGCATTGGACGGTATACGGTGAGTGGTCAGGCCCCAGCGAGATGTAGGGTAGTTTGCGTTATCATGTGAGACTTTCACATTAGTGAACCTGGTCGATGCTCGTTCATGGTAGTTGGAGGCTCAAGATCGATCGATGGTCGTGTGCAGTAGCATCTACATGCCTTTGTTGCATGCTTGAATAGCTATTGTTTGGAGACTTCACATCACAGAGAATCCGATGCAAAGACTCTTGCTCGCTATGGCTCATTGCGCACGTACTTGGCAGTGGTGCGCGATAGTTGGAGAAGTGTATGCGTGAGTAGAAACTCCTATTGCAATTGTGCATGGTAGCATAGAAGCCCTCCATACACGATACTGATTGGTCGAGCTAGAGACTTCGCAATGCACAAGAACCATATCAATCGATCATCGTGAGACTCTTGCTATAGCTATTATGTACTTGGCGGTGGTGAACGAAGCCGTATCCGCGAGTAGAGTCCCCGTTGCATCATGCGTCGTGGTTGGAGGCGCATGTAATTGACAGATCAAGTTTTTATTTATTTTTTACATCGGAGATCAAGTTGGATAGGTGTGCGTGATAGTTGGATGCTGTTATACAGTTACCAGAACATAGTTTTTATATCACTCATATACTTCCTCCATCCTAATAAAATAAATGTCTCAACTTTATACTTTGAGACTGGGGGAGTATAAAATTTGAGACACTTATTTTAAGATTGAGGGAGTACGTCATAGCGAAAACAGTGAGAGATGTCAAGGCCGAATGGTTGGATGGAAAGCTAGCCAATGACCTTCCCTTGAAAAGGAAATAAAAAAAGCTTCGCCATCTTTTTCACTCCTGATCTCAGGCCAACTCCATCGCGCGACCCCATCTTGTCCGGGTGCGTTCGTTGGGTGTAGAACGGACGAATAGGGTGGCCCAACGCGTGGCCCCAAATGGATAAATGTCCGGATTCCGTCCGTTTTCGACACATCCCCGGCCCAAACTTGCGCCGAGTTTGGGGTGAAACGGACATCGCACGGACGGGCTCGCTGCACGCCCTTGTCCCCCCGTGGCCCGCATGTCAGGGACACAAGTAGTCGCATTCGATTCCAATGCCTCCACCCCCTCTTCCGCCCCGCCCCGCCGACGGTGCCGCTGCTATTCTCTGGCCACTTCCTCACCGCGCAGCCCCCGGACGTCCATAGCAAACCACGTCTCGACATGACCGCCACCATGCCCGCGCTTTCGCCATAGTTTTGGCCATCGATCGGAGGAGGTTTGGCCATCGCCATCGTAGCCGGCGGAAGAGTGGATACGACCGCAGGTGACGTACCACAGCGGCCACGGTAGCTTCCGACGAGTGCTCCAGAGTGGCCAGTAGCCGACCACCAACCACCCCTGCATCGAGGTGATCATTGTGGCCTCTTTGCCACCATGACCGCAAGGTTTTCGACACTTTGCCCACAAAGGTATGGACAGTGGAGATGGGTTTTTCTTCCACCACTTCATTTGTTCATCGGATGACTCATCGTCGGATGATGAAGATCTTGTGGTGGTTGCACTGCTGGTTCACGACCACATTCAACGGCAGCTTCCTCGGTACAGGGGGTCAATCCCTGGTCGTGCTCCCAACCTGAACCGCAATAGGGAGAGAGGCCACGCCCTGCTCTATGCCGATTACTTTGCGAACACCCCGCTCTTCAAGACGGATAAATTCCGTCGCCGCTTTCGTATGGCAAGGCATGTGTTCAATCATGTCCGAGAGGGAGTGGTTGCTCATGACCCATACTTCAAGTGCAAGACGGATGCCCTTGGCAAGCTTGAATTCTCCTCTTACCAGAAATGCATTGCGGCCATCCGCATGCTTGCATATGGAGTTCCAGGCGATCTGGTGGATGAGTATGTGCGTATGAGTGAGACAACATGTCTGATGTCAATATACAAGTTCTGCCAAGCTGTGATCGAGGTGTTTGGCCCTGAGTAATTGAGGCAGCCAACTACCGCTGATATAGAGAGATTGTTGGCGACCAACGCAGCTAGAGGCTTTCCAGGCATGCTTGGCAGTATAGATTGTATGCACTGGGAGTGGAAGAACTGTCCATTTGCTTGGTAGGGCTAGCACAAGGCGCATGTCAAAGCATGCACTGTCATATTATAAGCGGTGGCTTCGCGGGATCTTTGGATATGGCATTCTTTCTTCGGCATGGCAGGTTCTCACAATGATATCAACGTGCTGCAGCGTTCTCCAGTCTTCGCAAGGCTTGCAGAAGGCCACTCCCCACTTGTCAACTTTGAGATCAACGGCCACTAGTACAACAAGGGATACTATCTAGCTGATTGTATATATCCTCAGTGGTCAACTTTTGTGAAGACAATATTGAACCCCCAAGGTGAGAAGAGAAAGAGATTTGCACAAATGCAAGAGATTGCTAGAAAGGATGTGGAACGTGCGTTTGGTGTGCTTCAATCCCGATGGGTTACCGTTCGAAACCCTGCACTGTCATGGGATGAAAGGAAGCTTTGGGAGGTGATGACTGCTTGTGTGATCATGCACAACATGATCGTCGAGGACGAGCGTGATGACAGTATCTTCGACCAAGGATTTGATTATGAAGGTGAAAAAGTTGAGCCCCTACACCAAGAATCGGCCACGTTTGAACAGTTTGTCTAGTTCCATCATGAGCTGCGTGATTGGCACACTCATTTGGATCTTCAAAATGACTTGGTTGAGCACGTGTGGGATCACATGGCAAGCAATAGATGTATGGGAAACGCTTCTCATCAGTAGTCTGGTAGGATGTTTTTGTCAGACCGGTCGCGACGTTGATGCGTTTTTCTTCTCACGGTTCAGATTCCTCCAAAATCGGCCTCTCAACCCGCCAAGCAGCCTATTTTCTCGCCCCCATAATTCCTCGTCAGTTTCTCTTCCCCGAAATAATCTCACCTTCTCGACCCAGGCTAATCCCCTTCCCTTCTCTCGCATGCCCCTGACGCAGATGAACGGCAAGCTCGTGATGTCCTCGCCGCGCTGGTACCTCTGCCAAGAAGAAGGCCTTGAATGATGTGACTGTGAGCTCCACCGTTCCACGCTCTCGTATGGTGGATGCGCCCAGCAAGCTCGCAACCCCCCTCAGCGTCCCAGTCCTACCATCAGGTTGTGGTCTCGCGACCTATAGTCCACCATGCCACAGCACCATCTCAGTTGGGGAACAAGGGGAATGAATCAATCACGAATGGACCATTGCAGGTACCCCCACCCCCCGTCTCTAAAAGCACCATCTTCATCTACCTAGGTACTGAGTCCTCTCACGATCTCATCTGGATACAGTGCTAGTTGATTCCTAATTTTTATGTGGCAAGTATTGTTTTGACATCTTTATGTTACTGTATGCATACCCTTTTCTTTGGTCAATTTTGTTATGTCCTTTGTGTAGTTTATCACCAAATCAGAGATGAATATCTTTGAATTTTGTATCAACATGACACACATATGATGCTTCCAAATGTCCATGCTTCTTATGCATCATTCGCGTGCTTCTTCACTGAACAGAGTTTTCGGCATTCTAGCCATGCTTCTATTTTTCTTTACTATTTGTGTTATCTTGAGATAGTAGGAAATTAACACTATTTCCAAATACCACCAGTGCATGTTGGCTGCCATTACAGGTTGAAGAATCTATTGCCATAGCGACACGATGACAATAAGATGGTTGCTGTGAGTAGCAGCGGTGATGGCAAGGACGTCAACGGGGAGCAGGGACATAGAATGTGATTGGCCTCTTGTTCGGGGGCGTTGCATCTATGGTGCTCCTAAACGGTGGGTGACATTGCTCGGATCGGCATCGTCTCTCATGCTTCCTGCCCTTGACGCCTCTGGTTCCTCGACATTGCTGGCTCTACCTAGTGGGAATGGCATGCTTCATTGTCACAGACGCGATGCTTCAGATTCTTTGTATTAAGTTTCAAAGTACCTATGTATATGCTTCCTTCAGTTTAATATCTAATATGTGCTTCGATATCATATGTGGCATTTTTTTCAAGCATATGCATGTTTGCTTTGTTATTTACACATGTAATGCTTCTGAACTATTTTGTTCATTCTTCGGCAATTGTCAAACTATGTTCTTGATGGCTCACTACGACATAAAATGCATCTGTATACATTTGACATGATATGTTTCCTGGAAAATACTTTGTGTGCTTTGTTTCTTACGATAGTATGTGGAACCGGTACAACATTTCTCATGCATCAAGCCAATAAAATTGTGCTTCGAAACACAACCATACGTGCTTCATAGTCATAGCATAAAAGACATAATGATAATGTTCGAAAAATGTGACCATGAAGTATGAAGCATGCATTGTACTGTTGGCACTACAAAAAAAAGACACATCTGTGACATTTTGGGCCGAACGAAAAAAATTTATGTCATACATATGACACTTCTATGACAATAATTGTGACAAAACCCGGTATCATCATAGATGTGGTGGGCTCCTACTTCTATGACAAAAAATCATGACAGAAAATGGGCTTTTCAACCTGGGCGGGCCGGAGACGCAGCTGCATGACATTCTTTGGGCCGTCCATGACGAAAAAAACCGTGGTAGAAGCAAGGGGGAGGAAAATTTCTGGGAGTTCCCGGTTACAGTGGGAGGTCGGGGGCCGAGCGATACGCGTTTCTCTCGTACACGTACGCGCGTGTGTGCGAGGCCTTGTCTCTAACTGAACCCGAGCAAGGCGTTGGGCTCTAACTTAACCCGGGCGATTGCACTGCAGGCTACGCGTTACTGAACCCGAGCGATCGATTCCTTCATTGCTGCTGCTAACTGAAGCTGATCGATGTTGCCTCTCTGGATGAACAGTGAGC
>NC_057801.1:144466474-144472398 GCF_018294505.1 Triticum aestivum
AGGACCCGTGGCGTTGCCTCTAGATGAATAGGACCCCGTGGTGTGGAGGGATGGATGAAGAGGACGACCCCGTGGAGGGCTGGATGAACAGTAGATGGTGGAGGGGTGGATGAACAGTAGCCCGTGGAGGGGTGGTTGAACAGGAGCCAGTGGAGAGGGGTGGTTAAACAGTAGCCAGTGGAGTAGCGCGGTGGAGGCTGGATGAACAGGAGCCCGTGGATGAACAGTCGCAGGTGGAGGCTGGAGGAGGTCGACGATGGATGAACAGTAGCCTGTGGAGGCTGGATGAGGTCGATGACGGAGATGAACAGTATCCCGTGGAGTCCCGTTTTGCGGTACGCCACACCCCTCCCGATGAACAGGACCCCCGTTTTGACCGTAGCGCTCCAACACAAGTCCGTTTCATCCGTTTTGTGGTACGCCACACCCCTCCCGATCAACGGGGCCCCCGTTTCGACCGTAGGAGGTCCGTTTCATTCGTTTTGCGATACGCCACACCCCTCCTGATTAACAGGACCCCCGTTTCGATCGTAGGAGGTCCGTTTCATCCGTTTTGTGATACGCCGTACCCCTCCCGATCAACAGGACTCCCGTTTCAACCGTAGGAGGTCCGTTTCCTCCGTTTTGCGGTACGCCAGACCCCTCCCGATGAACAGGATCCCGTTTCGAACATGGTCGGTCGAACACAAGGCTGTTTCCTCCATTCTGTGGTACGCTAGGCCTCGTTTCCATCGCATGTTCCGTACAAGCCCTCCCGATGAACACGACGACGCATTCCATTCCGACCCAGCCGGTTGGCTCCCCATGAACACGACGACGAGGCTGTTTCTCCGTTCCGACCCAGCCTATGTACACGAGCCCTGGACGTATGCATATATGCGCGAGTAGGCGTTCGAGACCCCGCCCGTATGTACACATATGTGGCCGTATTTTCTTTCTTGCACCCTGGCCGCTGTACGTACGTGTACATGCTACGTGCGCGCCTCTACTACGACACGTGTGCGCCTCTACATCCACCAGTATGTACATACATGTCCGCGACCAGAATGATAACGCTACGTATGCTTCGACCAGGTGGGTCCCGACTGTCAGGCAATTCCTTGCGTGAGAAGATGCAGCTGGTGGGTCCCAGCAATCAGGGGGGCGAATCGTTTTTTTTTTGCCCGGACGCACTTCCTTGCGTGCGAAGGTGTAGCTGGTGGGTCCTAGCAGTCAGCTGGCGAATTGTTTTGTTGTTTTTTTTGCCTGGACGCACTTCCTTGCATGCGAAGGTGTAGCTGGTAGGTCCCAGCAGTCAGGGGGAAACGTTTTTTCTTGCGAAATACGGTGGCCCGTCTTGTGGGTCCTCGCTGTCAGGTGGAGGAATAATTATTTTGCACGTAATAAGGAGGCACTTCCTTGCGGCCACCATGGACCCAGCTGTCAGCCTCTCCACGTACAGTACTATTCCGATGGAAGTCGGTCGTTGACCACATTGACCACGCTGCGCCGAGAGCACCAGGGTGGTGGACGACAGCGAGGCCTAGGAAAGGGAAGACGCGGAGCCGGGGAAGACGCGGCAGTGGATGCCCACACGGAGAGGAGTACGACTGTACGAGGGTTTACTGGTTCGTCTGCCGTCGCCGGAGAATAACAGCAGGTGTGGGTCAGTAGAGGGATGGCTAGGCCAGCGATGGAAGTACGGTGGGGGCGGTGAGGCCTGCACGGCAGCACAGCCGGCCCGCGGAGGAGGGAGCAGGCAGTCCCGCCGGCGCTTGTTTGAGCGTCTAGAGCATGAAGAGCAAAGATTGAAGAAGCACGACAGCCGTTGGATGGACATCCAACAGTCACTGCTCTCGTGTGTTGACTAAGTTGACAGAGCGTTGTGTGTGCGTCAACCTTTTTTTATGAAAGCATACGCGTCAACCTGTAGTAGGCGCACAAGTCAGCCTCAAATCTATGGAAAACAACCGACAACCCATCTGCCATTATTTCTAATAATGTACAGCCCATTTGCTAATTCTTAAGAATTTTTTGGATCCCATCTTCTTTTTGTTAGCATTACACCCCATATTGTGGCCACAGTTAAAAAGTATACAAAATTTTGCATATTTCGGTGCGGTCAACTGTTTTTAATCCAGAAATATCGATTCACATTCAAACTATTTTGAAAAATAATTTATATAAATATAAAATCCAAATAATTGTCCACGCATAAAAATCAATGGAATTTAAAATCTTGTAATGAAAAAAATTGAAACTAATTCCCGGTTTGATGTGTTTTAAAAATGTACAGCCCATTTCTGGGCAAACTGAATGAAACTCTCCTCGTCTTGAAAGATTTGCAGCCCAGCAGGGCCGATAAAGCAAGTAGGCCTTGTTTGGGTATTTCTTTAATAAAATAGAACTGGGCTAGCCATTTTCAGCAAGAAAAAAACACAAGTGGGCTCATGATGTGGTAAACATAAATAAAACCCTGGCTAGAGAGGCCACGGCCCCCGCACAGCCCTGTTGTGATCCTGATCCATCGCTAAAACTAGTATAAATAACAATTGCTTGTTCCTTAAAAAAATTGCGCGACCTGCTGGGTCCCTGGTGTCAGCCGCTCGTAGTGTAATTCTCTCATTTATTGACTATGTTGACAATGGCGTGAGCCCCAGATGTCCAACCATTAGGAGGAACCATATTTTTGGGCTTGTAATACAGAGGCACTTGCTTGCGTGCTGCCATGACGCTGGTGGATCCCTACTGCCATCCTCTCCACATACATTCATCTCCTTGTTCCTCTCAGTTGTTGACGACATTGACAACGCAAGAGGGCGGCGCACCATGCACGGCGAGCGAACCAAGGCCGCAAGGCGGAGGACGACGGCGAGGCCTTGTACGGAACGAACAGGGGCCATGGAAGATGCGCTGGTCCAGTCGTAGGCGGAGGGGAGTACGAGGGTTCACTATTTCGGGTGCGGGTCCATGTTGGGGCTGACGTCGCCGAAGAATAACATGATGTGTGGGGGAATAGAGGTAGGGACTGGCCAATGTTGGAGGGTACGTATGGTAGGGAGGCGGAGGCACAGCCAGCCATGGGATGCGGGAGCAGGCGGAGCCAACGGGGTGGTTCAGTTTGGGCGGCTGGAGGAAGAAGACAAGAGATAGAAGATACACGGAAGATGTTGGATGTCAATCCAACGGCTGGTAGGCGGAATCTTTTGTTGACTGGCTAGGCTATTTCCTCGCGGGTCCCAAATGTTAGAATCCAAATCTGCCATGGTCATGCAGCCTTTCCTATGAAAATTTACAGCCCATTTGATGTGCTAGTTCGAAATAAGTTTGTGGGTGCTGGTGGGGGCTAATCACTTGGCTTCTGTAATGCACAGTGAGCTCAAGAAGCCGGTGAGAGTGATGTTATGTCCCTTGGTTGGGATTTGTTACAATATTTCACTCTAAATTAACCGAATGGCAAGCCATGCCTTGTTTCAAAGAAAATATGACAGTCACAGCCGAGTTGAAAAGGGCAGGAACATCTAACTCCAGCTTACAAACTATACAAAAGCACAAGGGTTAATTGTTCATCATGTTTACAAAAAAACCCAGGTTGAAAAGGGCAACAACATCTAGCTCCAGCACTATTTTCGGCAGTCACAGTCAAATGGATCGGTCAGGTCCATAGAATGAACATCCTGAGTCGTAAAATTTACTGGATTATGACCACAATATGTTGTAAATAGAAGCCCGGCACATTTAGATGCTCTTTTTCCCACCTGAAACTCCTTTTTTTGCTCTTCGACATACCCATCCGTCAAAACCATGCTGCTGATAAACTTAAGCCTAATGGACAATAGTAACCTCGCATTCAGTAGGAAGAATGTGACAAATCTAGTGTTTGCACGGTTGGCTACATATCGTTCTAGCATTATTGTCTTCAATCGAATCTCATGAGAAGTGAGAAAATCCCGATGGTTACGAGTCCACCGATTGGTTATAACTTTCTTACCATGTCCTGTTGCCTAAATAGACATGAAGATTGAAAATAGTTAAGGTCTAAAAAAAGAGTGTCGAAAGAGCAACATCGGAACGGTTAATTCTAGTACACTATATGCGGGCTTCCAATGTGTGTGTGAAATTATCACCTTTATATACAACTTCTCCAGACATGGAAAGCATTGCAGCAAGCCAATAATCTTGTTCAGATCAAAACTAATCATTTGGATATATAAGATCTTGACAGAATCCAGCACCATTGATAGGCCATCCATGGAGAAACTCTTCACTGAGCATAGAACATAATATTAGTACAAAATGTGTACTCCAAGATGATATATAACTTATGGGCAGAAATTTAAAATGCAGCTTATGGTTACAAGTGTAGATGATAATATAAAGTACCTAAAGAACTGTGGAGCCAAACACCATATTGAAATGAGCACAGAGATCATGTATTACACCCAAGGTCTCCAGTTTAGGTGCAGAGAGGACGGTTATTTGCATCGGTGAATAACTAGAATCAAGGATCAACCTTTGAAGTGAAGGGGCATCTTGGATGATGAGCTGCCTTCCGTCAAAAGAAATTCCAATTCTTACAAGGTTAGGCGACTTTATTTGGAGACAACCGATTCTAATTGTGAAAACAAGCACCAAGCACTCCAGGGCAGGGCAACTGGAGTGGATGATGTTGTGCAATGAGGCCTCCAATATACAAACCCGCACAAGTGAAAGTTTCTTGAGAAATGGGAGTCAAAGGTTTAGTACCAGATTGTCTGGTAGGTAGCACAATGCAAAGGTGGCGGTGTGGAGAGAGGAGGAAACCCGCAAGATGGACATCGATGCTGAGGGCACAAGTTCATGGCGTTCGGTATGTGGTATTTGATTTCCAGGGGAATAGTAGAACTCAAGCAGATGTAGTTCTGTGAATTCAGGGGATTTCAGCCAGGCGTCCACCGTGCACGGCATGGTATGCTTGCTCAGGTAGCATGACGGGATCCAGAGGCTTTGAACGGAGCCCTGGTGGGAGGAGATGATGGCTTTGGGGATTTCAAAATCATTGAAGAGAGATAGCTGATGATAGTTGAGATTAAGGGGCACGGCGCGCCATAGAGGGCGCCACCAAATTGAGAGGACTTGGGTGCGGCAGCAATCCTTGGTGAGGAGAAGCGAGATGATCTCCCCAAGGACGGCGTCCAGGAGATCGCTGATGCGGTCCACCCAAGATTCTACGGGTTCCTGGGATTCAGTGGGGGCGGGGTCGCCGCTTCTCCCCGCGCTGCCGGGTGCGGGATCTACAATAGGCGTTGCCGCTGGCGGGAGCCTCATCTTCTTGGCGCTAGGGTCAGCCGACTCCATTTTCCTCGAGGGCATCGCGTCGCGCTCACGGATTTGAGCAGAGTAACGAATGACGAGCCTAGTTGTAGTGCGAGTGAAGAAGAAGGGGAGCTGAGGTTTTTTCTGTAGTAGTGAGGAAGAAGGGGATCTGGGGTTTTCTGTAGGAGTGAGGTGAGGAATTTGGGAGTACGAGTGGAGCGAGCTGACGTGAGGTGGGTGGGAGCGAGGAGGAAGAAGAGCACCTAGGTGTTTTTGGTGGGTGGTGTGCTGGGTGTGGGTAGCGCCTCTCATTCAGTAAATATAGGGCTTTTGAATTGATTTTACTATTTACTAGTGTGGATGGGCTGTTTTTTCTTGGGCCCAGAGAAACAATTACTACTAGTAAAGTGGAGACACTCTATAGCTACCCAGAAAAACAATTACTACTAGTACAGTGGAGACACTCTACCGCTTCTGGCTCCTCCTAGGTCATTGAAACGTCTCCCTCTACTGAATGCCATTATACTTTTGTTCACCGACATGCGGGCCATGCAGCGCGCGGGCTCAAATACCATCCACCAAATTAGAAGGCAGTATGCAGGCGGAGAGTAACCCTGGCTGTAGCGCGGCAGTAACGAGCCGTCGTATCA
>NC_057801.1:144472782-144485632 GCF_018294505.1 Triticum aestivum
GGGAAGGTAAGCGGATCCGTGATGTTGGTATATTTTCGTTCAGAGAAAAAAAAGAACTTTTGCAAAGCAGTAACCGATCCTCACTCTCTTTTTTGTTTCATTGTCATTGCGATTGTGTTTTCCTTTCAGTGGTCTCCTAGTATTCGTCAGTTTCATGATGGACCAAGGAGAGCCAGCCAAAGATCTGCCGATATTGGAGCAGACGCGGGAGGCTAATCCCCACGAGACAGAGAGCTCCAAGAAGATGGAGGCAGCCACCGACCTGACCCCAGATAAGCTCACGGCCACTACTGAGATGGTCAATGCCCCGTTTGAGGTTACAGCCCCCGTGGCACTGCAGGAGCAGTTTTCCCCCTTCGAGGATGTGTCCCCCCCCCTCTAAGCTGCCCAAGGTGATTTTCTTCTTTGCTGATCTCAATTGTGGTGTTTCATCTAAGTATGTGGTGATTAATAATGCAAAATTTTATTAGCTTCGATGCCATGCTATACATAGTGGTTTAAATAACTTGTGTTTCTTATACTGAAAAGTAATTCAGAATTTGTTTCTGTTTCAACTAGAACCCTGATGCAGACAAGGATTGTGTGGTTGTACATGTCACTCGCTATGAGGCGGATGACCTGAATATACGCACTGGGAAAACAGATTTCTTAGGTTGTTGGATCCTGGAAGTCATTTGCGGTTATACCAATGAAGAGTTGTATTCCAGCCTCACTGTTGTCAGGCGTGTTGTCCAGGGTGTACTGAAGCACAAGAAGTTCAAAGCTACTCCTTCGTTTGTGAGGCATATTGTTCTTGTCAAGCTTACGCAGGAAGATGAGGTGGCATGCCTCCACAAACAAGGTTATCAGTGGCAAGGCCACAAGGTTGTCTTCATCAAGGTTCACAGGATTGAGCTGCTGCGGGACGTCCTCGATGATGTTCATGGCAAGGTCCGTCTTATGTCCAGCCCAAATTAGATCGAGGCATGAAATAGTTGCCCCAGCTAGTGTTTAATAGTAGTTTGGATTGTATCTAATTATCCGAACCTTGCCTGTTATCGACCCCTCTGGGGCTAGTACTCTGTTTGAATCCGTCTATAGGAACTGCTGCTACTTTTCTGTGCCCGTGAATCATGTGAGAACCATCGTAATTGTTGCCGAAACAGATGCGTCCTCACTAGTTTTTTCATGAATATGGCATGGTGAGACATAAGTTGTCACGGTTTATCATACGAGCAGTGTGTGTTTTGATGAAATAGATCACTCGTTCGAGAACTGTGCGCCGACGTATACATAAGTACTTGTAAACATTGTTGGTGCTACCCCACTTGTAAGCAGTTGTGCAAAACACGGCACATTGGCTCAGCTCGCTTCAACACTAGGCTATCGACCAGCTAACAATCAACAATCTGTTGTCTGACATATAAGCAACTATGTATCTTGTTACAGTGGTTCATGCAGTTAATTGAGGCCACAATGTAATAAATTGCAAACGTTCACACGCTAGTCCAGCGCTGATGTGGAACACTCACATTAAACTCGTCTTCATAAAAAAACTTGAAAAGCATAAGTTAAGAAATTTTATACATCTCAATGATTCATAGAACATAACAAACATATACTAGTTCACAGCAAAAGACAAAGTTGTGAGAAGGTTGACAAATCAGGAAAAAACAAGCAAGGCTTCTCTGAGCAAAGGGCCTCCCGGCAGGCTTAAATTTCCTGGAGTTCACTCTGGTTTTTTCTTGTTGCCACCATCCAGGGTTAGGTTCTCTCATTCCAGAATAACCAATTATAATTGTGGTCTCAGCTGGAATGCTGAACTGAACCATGCAGTGTACTGACCATTTGAAATGCGTGTGCATTCCACTAAATTTAAGCACCGTTATTTGCAGAAATAAGAAGACCACAATGCCTCTTGTCCGCGCACCTGTCCAAAAAACCGCCATACAGCCGTGCCACCTAGTCCTCGGTCCATGGAAGAACTGGCAGAAAGTGCATTCTGGACTAGGATGCAGTTGTTTTTGCTCGTCCCTGCACTGCAATCAGGAAGTAAAATGTACGAATCAGCTTCTTTTAGATTGTGTTGGTCATTCTACCTTAGTTACTACCAATGTAGGAATACCTTGAAGACTGGAGGTTAGACGACGGCAACGAGGGATAGCCATCTCATTTTGTGCAGTTGTACTAAAACTGAGGTGTGTGCTTTTGATTGCGTGGATAGAAACTATACGGAGACAGACACCCCGAAATGACATGGAGACAGACATCCCTGTTTGCGCAAATACGAAATACGGTTATTTAAACAGTGACAGATATTTGCAGTGGCGTATGATTAACAGCAGCATCTATTGTGTTATAAAATGCACTAGATTGACAGTATGAAGAGTCCTTAAGTAAGTAGCATCACATCATATCAACAATGCCACTAGATTAACATGCAGAACAATAGCATTAGTATTACTGTCATGAGAGTAGCACATGGTCAGTAAATGTGCAATCAAATTTGTGCAGTTCCACTGGGATGAAGCAATGTTAGCGGTGTGAGAGTTAAGTGTAACTGCAAAAACACAATTCATGGGAAATAAAGCAAGATGGAAGCACTTCATAAAATGGTGGTGGCATTGCTTCAATTTATCGACGGCACTAGACCATTACTTATAGTGACATTAGGTGGCATTGCTTAATGCTTCATGTGATTTTACATTAACGGTAGCGATATGGGTGTAGGGACAGCAGGGGCATAAAGTGGTGAGGCATATGTGGCTGTCGAGAGCGGCAAACACTCAGGCAGCATGTCTGCTTTTGTCCCATTTTTTATCTCCTCGACGACAGTTTCCTATGTGAGCACAGGAAATCTAGACCTGCTCATTCTCATTTGTGTTGTCCCCCAACACCCGTCACTTTCTTTCCTTTTTTAACCAAGAGATAGGTCCACTTCCCCCCACCCTTCACCATTCACCATGCTTTCTTCGTCTTTTCAACCAAGAGACCGGTTGGGTAGCCAGTATCTACTACTTTCCCCCGTTTCCTCTTAGAACCAAGTCCTAGATTCATGCTACAGCTTTCCCACTTTCTTCCCTGTTTGAACCAACTCTTAGAGTCGACTGTATGAACTAGCTTTACCTCTAATAATAGTAAAAGTCTAGGTGGCTTTGGAACAGCGGATGGAAGCAGAAAAAGATCCACATGAAGGGAGTTGGGGCAGTAGAGCAAGGCAGGTTTCGAAGGAATATATACCTGAGGGTTGTCGGCATGTGGCAAAGACAGCACTGGGAGGCCGCATATTGGCCACAATACCATAGGGAGGAAGAAGGGGTCGGAGGCACTCCCGAGCCGGCGCTCTCTCGGAGAGAACGGCACGGCCGTCGATCGGGACGCGCGGGCAGTCGTTGGTCTCCTCCCTCGCCGCCGATGACAGCGTGAACGATGCACCTACACCCCTGCCCTGGTCGAGGTTGTTCGGCCGGATTTGTGACCAGCCGTGAGCTGCGAGAGAGTGTGGCCACCTATGTCTTGCTTAGATCTGGAGAGCATGAGAGAGTGAACGAGAGGAACCCTAGTAAAGCAAGCACTAAGGCTCCTGCTTATATATATATATATATATATATATATATATATATATATATATATATATATATATATTGGAGTGATTTTGTTGTACCAGCTTCAAAAAAATGCGCTCCTACATGTACCAGCGAGTGGGTGTGAGAGAACTAGTGCGTGTGTGCACCGCTTCTCTTCGTGAGAGTACAATATTCTATGCCCAAAGAACGTTCGCCGCAAGAGCAATAGTATAAGTGTGTGACGTGTGAGCTAAAATAAAATGTGCGCGACGTCTTTTGTTTTTTAGAAGTTCTGAGGGTAGGGTGTGAAGAGCACATATGTGCGTGATGTCTACCTGCAGATAGACGGTGGGTGCGACGTGCGAGTCTGCGACAGGACTCGGGAGACTCGTGACTCATGAGGGTGCGTGTGCGTGAGATGGAGGGGGCACGTATCAATGCAATGCATGTGTTCTTAAATCATTATCCGACAAACATTCGCCACAAGCCTTTTCCTGACGAACATCGTAAGAACCGTTAGATTGGCATCCGACAGTGTCACTTTTGCCATGTCATTTAACAGAACAGACACTCTTCCTACACACGAATCTTCCACGTGAGTATTAGCAACTGTCGTATGCTCCCTCCATTCCAAAATGTAGTGCATATAGCTTTATTGAAAATTCAAACCTCGCAAACTTTTACCGAGTTTTCGTGTACCAAATTGCACATGTAGAATACCATGTATATATCATTTCATTCATCTTCGAGAGGTAACTATAAAGATGGGGGAGGAGTCTACAAAATAAGACCATCGTATCACCCGCATCAATTTCAACCATCCTTTGGTGTCGAGGAATATCATAGGAACTCTGTATGATATGATTTTTATAGGATTTTTTTCTTTAGAGCCAATTGGTTCATAGGAATAGATTCATATACTCCATATTTCAAAGGAAATAAACATGATATCATTTCTGTAGATTTAGAGCCACTTGGTTCAAATGCATGGATTCCTATACTCCCTTAATTTCAAAGGAAAATAAACATTAGCGTATATTCAATAGAAAAGTTCCCATGATCTAAACCAAATTACATATCTTTTCTAATCCCTCCTCATAGGAATTGAGATACATGTCATCTCTAGATTCAATAGAAAAGTTCCTATGATGTGAACCAAATGACATCTCTTTTCCAATCCCTACTCATAGGAATTGAGATGCTCCATGTCATCTCTTTCCCTACAACTTCCATGTATACATCCTCTATTCCTAAATAGATAGTATAACCCACTAGTAGCTTTTTTCCAAAACATGCAACTATGGCACAAGAACTATATAGTGTGCCAATAACTTTGAAAGATGGTCGCTGGATGAAGCTCATCCGACAGTGCAGAGATGGCGAATCCGAGCACTAATGGCCGTTGGATATCATCAACATTCCACCAGATCTGCCACATGTACAATTTAGAAGACTCCATGGTTGAACTTAAGAATAATGCACAAACCTCAAAACACAAGCACTTCTTCTTGTTCTAGAATCTTTTGTATCATAATTGTTTTTTTCTAAATGAATTGCCATTATTTGTTTTTTACTTTATGCTTTACAATGCACAACTCCATGAATCTTAACATTTTTATAAAACTAATTGATTTTGAATGAGATGAACTATAAGAACTAAACGAACATCTACATCATGCATATATGACTCAAAGCTTTACATGCTATAGTGTGTATTTATTCATAATTTGGTTTCAAAATCTCATGCGTTCAATGCATCATTGCCTTTCGGTCGAACCTACGTCCACAATTTTTTGTACGTACTATATCTCCACTGATCCCAGAACCCAAAATGCTGCCTCGTTCCCATAAAACCAAGCGACCCACACATGCGTCGACTCGAACCCGTTTACTACGACGTGGCCCTGCACGCTGTAGTACTCCTACAAACCCTACCGCCTCACTCATCATCGGTTTTCTTCAAGAGGACGAGGGAGAAGCCGATTTGTAGTGGAGGTGCTTTCAAAAAAAAGGATATGTAGTGGAGACCCCTACCCTAGGGTGCCCTAGGTAGCTGCCGCACGCATCATTGTTTTCTCTTTTCTTTATGCTCTTGCGCCCTAGAGTGAAATGATGGTTGCTTCGTCCGTCCAGCTTAATGCGGGCTGTAGAGTGAAATGATGGTTGCTTCGTCCATCCAGCTTAATGCGGGAAAGGTGGGGCTTTGTGATTTGACCCCTCGTCGCTCATTTTCTACTACTGCGGCGCTATGAGCGGGGTGCCTCCAGTTCCAACCGCTGCTCCGAACTGTAATTTGGTGCATCGCACGTGGAACAAGATGGTGGATGAGCCACATGTCGGCCAAAGGGGTTCTGTTAAGTGTGTCGCCATTTCGTGTGTGGACTGACCCTGCTTGAGTTGCTACGCCAACACGACAGGAGCAGCCTACCACTTGGTTTTGCTCCTTGGTGAATCCCGACTATATTGATCTAAAAAGATACATGCTAAACTACCCTCTTCGTCTCGGTTTTTTATTTTTAGGCGTCTCGGTTTATAGGGCGTGCACGTAGTTCTAGGTCATCCATTTGACTAACTAAATATGAGTTACTAGTATGTCACAAAAAGTACTATTATATCATTGGATTCTTAAGCGGATGTAGTTGTATTTAAAAGTCGAGGGCGGGGCTTTTCCTGCGCGGTAGGCGGGGCAGTTCCGCCTATGGTTCGATAGAGACGCGAGAAAACGAGTGAGTAGGCTGCTGCAAACGTAGGGCTGTGTGATTTGACAGCGAGCTACTGCTGGACATGTGGGGCCCCGTGATTTGACTTGCCATTATCATTTTAACTGCGGCGCTACGACCGGCGTGAGTCTCCCGATTCCTGACCACCTCCATACAGGTGCCTCTCCCAATGCTCCACCATGTAGTTGAGGCTGGCTCTTGCATAAGAGCCCACTTCTCCACTTTTTCCTTGCCTCTTTCCTCCACACATGCAAAAATGCCATGTAAAGCGGGCTTATAGCCCACTATTGTAGTACTTACTTACTCCTATAGGTGCTAAGCTTACCACATTGGCATAAAGTCTGATGTGGCAAGTTTGGTGACCCAAGGAAGAAGCGGTGCTAAGCGCGTGTACCTAGGTGAAAAGACAATTTTGAGTCTATAGCTAATTAAATGAAGCAAACTTAGCAACACCATTTCATTGGAAGAGGTCACTCCTTGGCAAATGCAATAAATACTAGTACTCCCTGTGTCCTAGTGTCAAAAATGTTCTTATATTATGGGACAGAGGGAGTACGAAGAAAGAGATAGAGAGGAGTAAAAAATACACTTATAGCCAACCTTATAGCTAACCTTATTGTAGTATGAGTGACTAAGTGATGACTATGTATGACATGCCAACATCAGATGGCCTAACGCAGCATGTTAAATCTCCAACGGCGCGACCACGCAAGCGACACGACAGTCGTGGTAGGCGCGACCATGATACGGGCTGCTGGCAGCCCTTGGATCTGAGATCAAACGGTCGCATGCTAAGTTGCTGAAAATTTGCAGAATAACCCTCCAGGATAGGATATTCATCCATAGGTCTAGAATCATGCCATGCAACCGTTCGATCTCAGATCCAAGGGCTCTCAGAAGCCCGTATCATGGGAGAATGGAAAGCCACTACCCTGCGGTTTGCACGCTGGCAGTTCGCTCCTACTCGTCCCCGCACGTCCTTCAATACTATGGCGGTTCGCTCCTAGTCGTCCCGTCCATTCATATTACGGCAGTTCCACTAATACTAACCCTCCTCCCAAATCCATGGCGTCCCAAATCTCCACGATCAGTGGTGAGTACAAGGTTAGAACCATCACCGGCGATGAGTTCGACGTCATCTACACCCGTTCTCCTGCGACGGTGAAAGGATGCCTTTCTTGCTTCAAACGCATGTTCGAAGACTCAGATGATGAGCAGGTCGTTGGGCTAGATGTTGAGTACACCATAGTCCTGGGACAAGAGAAGGATCTAAAGGACGAAGAGAGTAAGAAGCCCGCCGTGATCCAGGTTTGCGTGCATGACTTATGCTTGGTCTACCACATATGCCATGCCGATGTTGAATGCCTGGATTTTAAGGACTTCCTCGAGAGCAACCTAGTCAAATTCGTTAATGTAGACTTTGGTAACGACAAAGAAGTCCTGGGTCATATAGGACTCATTGTAGGCAACACCTTCGACCTCCAGAAGAATCGGCTGGTGTCCTCTCGTCAACCTTCAATGCTGACCCTGGCAGGAGCCATGGTTCATCCTTCGTACGGTAAACTGGAGAAACCTCATTACACATTTCATCGTTATGCATGGCAGCAGAATGTACTAGATATAGACCACATCCACTACGCTACAATGGATGGCTACCTTTGTTTCAATATCTACAAGGGTTGGATGAAGAGCAAGAGCCAAGTGTGCGGTTCAAGCAAAGAAGTATCGGCCAAGAGGAAGAGGGACAAGGACGAAGTCGAGGACGTGGACGAGGACTCCTCCGAGTGAGTAAGGTGTCAGTATCGTTGCTCATGGTGGTTCTAATGCAGTGTCTATCGGATTAGTTGCATAGTTTAATTTTAGGTGTGCTTAGTTGAATTTGAGGGGTGTGTTGTGCTGAGCCCTAGCAGAACTATGTTATGTTTCTTCTCGTTACTTTAACTCCTCAGTATGATACATACTAGTAGTATTTCTTTAATAGAATTTAGCACCCTAATTAAGCACGTACTAGCTTTTTTAATAGTACTATATGCATAATTTGGTGACGAGCGCTCTCTATATGTACCACCTTTTTTCTTAATTTCAATTTTTGCTCCACGACGCAATCCATCGATAGTACTACTGTACAAAAGTATACTTTTTTAAAAGGCTGGAGTACTGTTCATCACATATATAGACAGTTAACTTCTCAACCTAGAACAACGTGCATGCCATGTAGTAAACTGATACGGAGGAAGTATAGTAAAAATGAGGTGATTTTACCGAGCGATCGGCGGGGGAGCATGGCCTGTCATGCGGTCCCACGTGTCATGATGTACCAAGGCGATGCGTGTGTCCCTCTTGAGGCAGAAGCAATACTACGTGGTTTGAGATGATGGCGAACCGAAGTGTGAAATAATGGTTGCTTCGTCCGTCTGGGAAGGTGCGGCATTGTGATTTGACGTCTCATTGCTCATTACTACTACTGGGCCGGTACGAGTGGGGTGCGTCCCCCCTGCTGTTTTGCACTTTTATTTGGTGCTTGACACGTTGACCCGATTGCTATATGTCCCACATGTCGGCGACAGGAAGTACAGAATTCATGAAAGGGAGCGTTGACGGAGGAGTATACTACATAATTCATGAAAGGGAGCGACTTAGTTTTGGAAAAATTTGTTTTTACAGAGTACGTACCCACTAGGGTTTATAGGGCTCATCTAAAAAACATTGGTTTTTCCGTTTGATAAGTCTCAATTCTACTATACTAGTAGTTGTACCATTACATGTTGGATTTCGAGGTGCGTTAGATCACCCGACGCAAGCAGTGTCAAGAGGAAACTAACCAATGCATGTACAAGTTCATGGAAATTTAGTGGTCATTCATGCATTCGTTCTAATTAATGCCTTGGTAAACATAACTTCTTGAGAAAAATGAGCGTACTAATTACTTGTGCAAACTACGAAATTAATTCGACCACTCACCGTCTATCTTGGTTGGAGAGATTTTGAAATTGAGCCATAAACTGGAAAGGAGGGAGTAGTAACTTTTGTCTCGATTACTATTTATGGCCTTGTATAGATGCAAAATTTATTTTTTTATAGTGGCCTTGTATAAGTAAATGGAGGGAGTACTAACCAAGGTACGTAGTAGGGACGAGGAGTAAACAGAGGGAGTAGTACTTCCTCCGTCTAGGTGTGTGGTCGTCTTACGAAAACCAAATAATCCCAAAACACTTAGGCGCAGTGCATTAAATTCTACCTCGTTCTTGTTTCTTGACATATCAACCAATAAGAGATGTGGGGTGTGTATGCTTTTAATGACTTGAGACTACCAAACATGACATGCAGTGGTTAGTTCATTGCATGCAATGCTATTAATTAGCAAATGAACATTAAGTTCTCTCGTTTTCTCCTCCTCCTTGGTCACGGTGCACAACCTAAGATGACTTACTCACCTAGATGGAGGGAGTAAAATTTTCTCCTCGTGCTGCGAGCCACCACGCGCGTGGGCGAGGGAGCGGGCGTAAGGCGTACAGTAGTAGGAGTACTACTACTACTACTCGTAAGCAAGCTTCGCCTCATCCTGCGAGCCACCGCGCCCATGGGCGGGGGAGACAGCGTACTAAGCAAGCTTCTCCTCGTTCTGCGAGTTGACGGGACACATCAAAAGTACTCCAGTGCATAGAGCCTTGCATCTAAGGTAGGCCCCACATGGTTTGTCTCTTTTTTTAACATAACATGTCAAGTCGCAATTTGTTTGTTCACCCGTGGTAGACGATCCTCCCTCCACCAAGTGGAGAACCAGTACACGTGCCAAATTACCACGTGGGCTGCCTTTTTCGTACAGAAATGAGCTCCACCGTGTACCCACGCGGGTGTGGTTGGGAAAGATATGGGAGTACGTGCGCCGTGCGTGCACCTCTTCTCTTCGTGCACGTCCCCCACCTACGTAGTGTGTGTGAGAGAGATACAAACCTAGACATAATGCGCCGTCCATCCCCATGCCTCCGCCCAGTCCAACCACCAGTCACCACCACGCCCCACTCCTCCTCACCTTATCTCTCATCTTTCTCCCTCCATTTTTATATACAAGGGGCCACTATCAAAATTACCATTTGCAGATATACAAGGTCACTAACACTAATCGATGCAATATTAATGGTGTTTGCCTCGTGGTACTAGCAAAGGAGGACATTAATTATCCCTTGCATGCATGCAGGAGTTTGTAAAAAATGTATCTTGATGTTCCGTGCAATGCACGAGCATCTTGCTAGTCCATGAAAACAACACATGGCAAAATTCCACGGCGAACGAGGGATTTGAATCTGTTGGGAGGGGCTGTTTGGATCTTGCCCGGGGTAGCCAAAATATTGGCGACCCTTTTGTCCACCGGTGCTTTTGCCACCGATGAACGAGGAATGGCTCGGGTGCTCATGCTATCATGCATCCTCCAGCACGCACGTTGGAGACGAGCTCGCACGAGCTGTGTTTTTTTGTCCCACAACACCGCCCGAGCCACCCGCAGACCGACCGGCGACCCGCAAATTACGACATCCAACCGGACGAAATTCACGCAAACACGTAGACAAACTGATATTTCATATAAACAACGACGGAAATCATATAAAATACCGGATTTTCATACAAACATGACGGATTTCATTACATTCAAATGAACTACGCGGTGCTAGTTTTGGACAGCACAGGTATATAATACCTGGCCTAAATGGTCGTCCGCTGATCGATTTGTGTTCCTCATGTCCGACAGCATGATCACCGGACTGCCGGGAGCCCCGAAGGTATATGCTTCAGCGCAAAGGACGGCTCGCTTCCCCACTGCCCAACTGATATCATTGGCTGGTGCCGAAGATGATGGCGGTCGGCACCGGTTCGAGTTCATCACTGGCCACAACTTCACCATGGCCGGCACCGGCTCGAGTTCATCCTAACATTCCCCTCTTCCGTGGAGCCCATGCAGGGTCAACGAAGGTCCTCGCAACAAAAGGATCCGGCAAGACACCTGCTGTGTACGCCGGCGCCGCCTCCGTGATGGCCTTCATGGGACCCAAGCGGCAGCGGCCTCCCGTGTTCTACTTCTCCTCAATGATGGCGTCGGACGCGGAGGCGCTGGCCACCGACTCGTCGCTCTCCGTGCACCCGGCTTCTGTCGCTGCTTGCATGGCACGGTCGCCGGCATGGGAGTCTCGGCCACAGAAACGGGAGACTCGGTACAAGGCGGCGGCGGCAGCAACGACGCTCGTGCGCCGCTCCTCGTCGAGCTGGCCTGGAGCGGTGAGTTGCTGAAGCGCGCGCCGGCTTGGGGCGGCAACTGGCTCTGTCGGGCGAGGGGAGGAAGGTGGATCAGTGAGCTGCATAGCTCGTATCCGGCGGGCTACCCAGCCGGCTTGGATGCGGAATAACTACTCTTCGTAAGCCATTGTAAGAGTGGACAAAATGGTGGAGGAGATAGGGGAGCGGCAGAGGTGTGCGATTCTTGGCCAGCGTTTGGCCTCATTTAAATAGGAGATTAAATAGACGAGGACGGGCGGAGCTCGGCCGGTGTTGCATTTGACGCTGGCCCAGTCATGAACGGACGTGTGTCCAGAGTGGGTTTCTTGGCTTCCACACGGGCGGGTTTCATGGAGGCGTTTGAATGCGGCACGGAGGCGTGTTCAGCCGGGCGTGCAGCGAGTGGCGCCCTCGACTCTGACCTAGGACACCGCGCCATTCTTCCACTGACGTGTGGGCTCTTTGGGTGCATGGCATGCATGTCAGTGACCCAACGCAGGCAGCGCATAGCAGAGGAACCTTTGGTGGGCCATGGCGGTCAGAAGCGAGCATTTCATAAACCGATGATTGTTCATTAAGTGTGACGTCATCTTTTTCATGTAGATAAGCCTACTATGTTGATAGCCCGTTCGATACATTGTGATTCATAAAGACCGCTGCAAACATCAATGTTCTGCTTATCACAGATAAGATTGATTAATACCCGTAACAATCCATGTCCTTAACAAAGGGTGCATGCACGTATAGGCTGAGCATATGTCTTGCGTCGTGTTTTGTGTGCATGCAGGCATGCGAGTGTTGCGTGGGTGCATGGGTACGTTTCAGTGTTGCATGCATGGGTGCTTACGTGCGTGTGTTCGTGAGTGCATGTGTACATGTTAGTGTTGCACGCCAGCATGCGTGCGTGTGTACGTGTCAGTGTTGCACGCCTGCATGCGTGCGAGTCTTGCGTGCGTGCATGTGTACGTGTCAGTGTTGCACGCCTGCATGCATGCGTGTCTTGCGTGCGTGCATGTGTATGTGCGGGGTGAGGCTACACGTCAGTCGACTGACTTTTTCATCTCTGGTCATTAGATTTTCCAGCCGTTGGATACGAAATCAAGGGACTCCAGTTTATCATCAAACTCCACCCCCCCTGAGCCGCCAGCCCCCGCCGCCCACGGCCGACCCGCCATCCCCTAAACCACTCCCCACCGCCGGTCCGCCGCCGCACCGCCATCCCTCTAGCAGCCCCCCTCCCCTCCCCCCTCCGCGCCGAGCTTTTTCTCCCATGATCCCCACCCCACCGCCCAATGAACGCCCCCCCAACCGCCGGTG
>NC_057801.1:144485917-144516632 GCF_018294505.1 Triticum aestivum
ATACGCACTGACGGGTGGGCCCTATGGTAATGTGCGCTGCTGAATGTGGACCGTTTGACTGGTTAATTGATCGTGTTATCAACAAATTACGGAGCTGTATGGTGAGCCAGTGACCGTATGATCACCCTAAAATGTACTCCTATTTTATTAACACAGTACAGACTCAAACTACCATTTCTTTCTTTCATATACGGGCTGACAGGTGGGCCCCACGGTTATGCGGCCTGATGGTGCAACACTAGTTGCGCCGCGTGGAACGTTTGACTGGTCAATTGATTGTGTCATCAACAAAATACGGAGTTGTATGGGTGAGCCAGTGACCGTATAATCATGACATGTATTTGTTTAACACGGTACAGACGCAAGGGCTCATATATACACGCAAGCACTCACCGCTATAAGCGCACACACGCGAATCCTACCCCTATGAGCACATTCGAGAGAGTGGGCCAGCATATATGATCTTGAGATTTTAGGAAGTCACCATAGGTGCCTCGTAGTCGAGTGGAACGTCTCCTCCCACTGAACGTGCATCGCCGGAAAATACTGAAATTAACACAAGATAAATGCGAGCACCGGGACTTTAACCATGGTGGGCTCGAGAAACCACTATCCTCCTAACCATCCAACCACATGTTGGTTAGCATGACAAAATGTATGTGGTGACCGTGATGAGCTTATTCTGAAGTCCAGTGACCATATCGTGCTTTCGCTTCAAATACAATGACTGTAAGTGTCATCAACAAAATACGGAGCATGCATCAAATGCAAAGTCCGTTAGTGTCATCAACAAAATATGGAGACGTATCGTGAGCTAGATACCGTTGTACTATTATATATGCTTATTTTCTTAGTGGTCGATTGCGTGTGTGATGTGGTGGGCACATCATTTCTAGTTGTGGTGGGTCAACATGAAGACTCATGGGTCGGTTCCATCCTGCACCACATATAGGTTGGACCGAGACGTGTTATACGAAGACCCATGTGGAGGACTCGGCGTACAACACGAAGCTACCAGAGTCGCGGAGGATTCTATCCCCACTGGTGATAAGCCGACTATATATGATTTGTAACCCTAGGCCCTTAGTATGTTATACAAGCTTGGGGGCTAGTTCGTCGATAGTATACACACACGCACAATGCCTGGTATTCACGTGTACTTTGTACACACCCCTATCACTAATATACAGTAACAGGAGTAGGCTCTTTCTTCAACTGCAAGGGTCCGATCCAAACTAGGGTAAAACTTTGCCTCGTATTACCATCCAGCCTAACAGCCAGGGATATCCTTCCGAATGATATGATGAAATCATATCTGCCAACTACTAAGAGAGAGGTGTGTCGGGGGGCAATGTGTGCGAGAGAGGCCTAAATATAATGTGCGTGCGGGAGACACGTAGGCACATATATGTGCGTATAGAGGGCTAGTAGAGACCGTGCGTGTGTATATATGCATGCGAGAGAAATAGTGTTTTCCAACTGAGATTAGTGAAAAGAGTGGTACATAGTAGTCAGAAAGAGAGAGAGAGAGAGAGAAATAGAGAGAGCATGTGCGTGAGACACCTCGACACCCTGAGAGAGATTGTGAGCATGTGTGAAAGACAAATGCCGATGCATATAAAGTGTGTGCACTTATACGTTAGATAGAGAGATATATAACGCGTTTGTGAGAATGGGGCGAGGCATAGTGCATCTACATGTAAAAGGCGGTTCTACATATTAAATTAAAATATAAATGGCATTATTATTTTTGGATGAGATCATGAATTTTGCAAATTGCGTATGGACGAAAATCGGTCTATCAGACACCCATACTCTATTGAATTCTAGCATGTCCATGTGTTTATTTCATATTATCGAACCATAGAGTGAGAGCGGTTTGAAATACAGGCAATGGATGCTTTTGCAATTCATATATAAACATTAATTAGTGCACTCCATGTTGTTACTGTGAAGCACTTTATACATTTGTCACTTGCATGGATACATTCCAAATTGCTAGCTACGAAATAGAATACATGTCGAATTCAACATAAAGGGGGTTTCGAAGATTCGCATTCATAGGAAGTGCATTCATCTATTTGAACCAGAGATAATGGCATTTGTAAATCAGATGTAAAAGGGGGCATCAATCTTTGTTGTGAGTTTGAACATGCTATATATATTCATATGCATATCTAACTTTTTATTTTTTGCAACCAAGGAGATTATATCTGGAACCATGCATGAACTGAGGTAAGTTGCATATTTTTTAATATATACTCGTGTACAATGTATATTCAAATGTACCCCCTCCATTCCAAAATAATCGTAGCTTTAGGATTTTCAAGAGTAAAGATTTGTGAAGTTTGACAAATCCTGAAAGTTCAATTCAAGAGAACCGAAAACGTTAATGCTTCTGCTCCCAAATATTGAACGAAGCGCCAAATAGGCCTCTGGTCACCCAAAACCGCGTGAGACTAATGTTTGGTGGTAGGAAATTACTGTCCTGACTCTGGCCCATGTAGCCTATCGGCCCGATGTCCAAAGGTCTAAACCGGGGTAGGTTTGTAACTTCACCAAGACGCCAGTCTCAGCCGCCTCTGAGAAGCATTCATACGCCGTGGGCACCTAAACACCCATGCGCTCGGCCGAAATCTATCCCGCACACATTTGGGACACCTGACATGACTGTCCTACCCCCAACCCGCAATATGTCCGAAATTTTAGATGGGGGCAAAGTTTGTAACTTTCCCCAAATTTCAAACAAGCGCCTCTCAAACCGAAACATTGTTCCCCCTTAGTTCCCCGCCCCCTCCGTTTCCCCATTCATACTCCGTGGGTGCAAAAACGCCCTCTCCACCAGCCGCAAAACCCCAGCCTCCTCCGTCCTCCACCCCATAGCGGCCAATCCACCGCCGCCCTCCTCCATCATGCCGGAGCCGGTACCCCGACGTCGTCATCCAACGCAACCATAATCGCAACGCCCTCAAGGACTTAGCAGCTGAAGCCGAGGCAGAGCTGCCTCCACGACGCCGACGCCGACGTGCGCCGTACCAGAACCACCCCGACCACGCCGTCCTGCACCTCACTGCTGCGACTCCATTGTCGCAACCGTCCATCGCACCGGAGCTGTTCCCGCTACACTGTCGTTCGCCGCCTCAGATCTGCTTCCCTGCCGCCGACAGACGGCCACCGCACCATACTCAACAACTTGGCCATGGGTTCGTCCAAGGCTACACTGTCCTCCACAACTTCTGGTTTCCGGCGAACAACAAGAAGATCGTCGAAAAAGCAGAAGGAGGACACAACACTGCCAGCAGAAAGAGGTAATCCTCTTCCATTATTCGTGCAAATCTTACGTCTCCGCTCACACCGTATTCATCTCACGAAAGAAACTAGTTGAGCGCTTCTTACTGCATCTTCTTCGTGATACTAAATGCACAAGGTTTCCTCCCTTTTACTATTTCACCTTTGCTAGAGGTCAGTAGCCCGCCTGGATTTCAATTCAGGGTCAGTCGAACTGCAATTAAAAGAAGCAACACCCGCTTAGGCGTGCGGAGCACCTAGTCCATCTGTTCCCCAGGGAAGCAGAGCATCGGTGTCTATCATAGGGGTGTGGGGCGCAGGAGCTGCTTGCGCCTGATATGGAGGTCGGCGGGGCTTGAATGGATGGCCGGGGGGTGGTGCCAAGCACGGCGGTGCGATGAGGTCGAGGGGAGGGTGTAGGCAGGGGAGGAATACTGGGCCGATGGTCGCTGGCGTTTCGAGGAAGATCGTCAACACTGACTGGCTGGAGGTAGATGAAGGCGATCTGCCCGTTCTTTGTACATCGGACGATGCAGAAAAAATGTACTGACCTATTTGCTTTCAGTCGACTGCTATTTTCATATAATCCTGTAGTAATTTAGTGTGCCGTCCATGTTGTAGAGCTATCATATGTCTCCCGTCATTTATTTCTCACCGACCTGCTATCTGCTACCTTTACACTGTACTAATTGTGCACATACTTCACCCATACTCACACTATTGTTTTTTTATGCATGGGTATTTCAGACTCTGACACAGTGTTGATGAATGCAGAAAAGAAAAGACAGAAGTCGCTCCAGTGTAATTTGAAGATAAGCACTAAGCGTTTCAATGCTCTAATGGGTGCAGTGTCAGCAGTTGGAGACAGTAAATGTAGCTCTGCAGTTGATGATCTCAATTGCCACACACAACCATCACAGGTGCTTGCTTTAACTTCACGTTGTCAACTGTGGTTGCATGTTCCATATGGTGTCTAGCTTGTATTGCTTACAATTTGGTTAAATTGCATCTGCTTACTTTACACATTATACCTTTCATAATGACATGCTTTCCTGTTGTTGATACATACTACATATGTCTATTAACCATGTTCGTACATCAAACTAATGCTCTTTTGTATCCCTCGTCAATCACTTATGATGAGACAGTCACCCGGGTGGGTTACTGTGAGACGCCCTACTCGTTTAAAGAGTGAAGTGTCATCCTCCCCACATGATTCTCAAGAAACAGCAAGGCTAAATGAAGATAGTCAACGTAGCTCTCTAGTTGATCACCGCAATTCCCCCACACCACAATCGCAGGTGCTTGCTCTTACTTGGCAGTGTGATATGTGGTTGCATGTTGCATATGGTGTCTACCTTGTAATGCTTCTAATAAGGGTAAATTGCATCTGCTTAGTTAACACATTATACCTGTGAATATGACATGCCTTCCTGTTTTTGGTACATACTACGTCTTTCTATTAACCATGTTCTTACATCAAACTACTTTTCTTGTGTATCCCTCATTAATGCTCCTAATTTGTTAAATTGCATCTCCTTAGCTTGCACATTATACATGTGAATATGACACGCTTTCCTGTTTTTGGTACATACTACATCTGCCTATCACACCATGTTCTTACACCAAACTACTGTTATTGTGTATCCTGTATCTATCGCTTATGATGAGACAATCACACGCGTGGGTTAATATGAGATGCAATACTCTTATAAAGAATGCAATTTCAACCTTTCCACATGATTCTCAAGAAACAGCAAGCCTAAATGAAGATATTGAACGTAGCTTTGTACCTGAAGACCGTACTTCCCCTACACCACCATCACAGGTGCTTGCTCTAACTTCGCAGTGTGATATGTGGTTGCATGTTGCATACGGTGTCTAGCTTGTAATGCTTCTAATTAGGGTAAATTGCATCTGCGTAATTTACACACTATACATGTGAATATGACATGCCTTCCTATTTTTGGTACACACTGCATCTATGTGTTAACCTTGTTCTTACATGAAACTACCTCTCTTCTGTATCCTGCATCAATCACTTACGATGAGTCACCTTTATTCATTTCATATTGCATATTATTTCTAGCCTGTTGCCATGTATTGCTTCTAATTTGGTCAAATGCATTTGTTAGGGCACCCTTTTAATTTGGCAGAGTGATATTGGTTTCATCTTTCATATGGTTTCTAGCTTGCATCGATTCTAACAAGTTCAAGCACCTTGTGCTTAGTTTACACTTTATACATCATACATGTCAATATGTCACGCCGTCCTGTTTTTCATACATATTCCATCCTCCTATCATACGGCTGCCTTACATGAAAGTAGTGTTCGTCAATATCATGCATCAATGAGTTCTGAAGAGCAAATTTTTATTCCTTTTTCTTGTGGGTTTGACTTGACAAGGCAAAATCAAGAAAGAGGAAGGAAAAAAGTAAGGAAGGCAATGATGGTGGTCCTTTGCAGCAACGTAAACAGAGCATCTGTACCAATTCTCCTTGTACTGATAGTGCATTACAAGGTCCAAGTCTCCGCTCCCCTACTCCACCATCCAAGGTGCTTGCTCTAACTTGGCAGTGTGATATCTGGTTGCATGTTGCATATGGTGTCTAGCTCGTATTGCTCCTAATTAGTGTAAACTGCATCTGCTTAGCTTACACATGATACATGTGAATATGACACGCTTTCCTGTTTTTGGTACATACTATATCTGTCTATCACACCATGTTCTTACATGAAACTACTCTTCTTGTGTATCCTGCATCAGTCACTTATGATGGGACACCTTTAAGTTGGCAGTGTGATATTGGTTTGCGTCTTGAATATGATTTCTAGCATGTATTGCTTCTAGTTTGATGAATGCCACCTATGACGAGACAGTTTTAACTTGGCAGAGTGATATTGATTGCACCTTCCATATGGTGTCTTGCAGTGTTTCTAATTTGTTGAAGTGCCTTCTGCTTAGTTGCCACATCATAGGTGTGAATATTTCAAGTCGTCCATTTTTTCGTACATATTCCATCCTCGTATCATGATTTTGCCTTTCATCAGAGTAGTGTTTGTCAGTATCATGCATGAATGAGTTCTGAAGAGTGAATGATATTCCTTTTTCTTGTCGGTATGACCTCACAATGCAAAATCAATAAAGCTGAAGGAAATTGGCAAGGCATTGGATGATGGTGGTCCTAACGAGCAACTGAAACGGAGGTTCTCTATAGATTCTACTCCGCCATCCTCCCAACAAGATTCGCAAGACAATGCAAGGCTAGACAGTCAACGTAGCTGTGTAGATGATGAGCACATCTCCCCTACTCCACCATCACAGGTGCTTGCTCTAACTTGGCACTATTATATGTGGTTGCATGTTGCGTATGATGTCTAGCTAGTATTGCTTCTAACTTGAATTGCATCTGCTTACTTTACACATAATGCCTGTGAATATGACACGTGTTCCTGTTTCTAGAACATACGTGTACATGATGAGCACATCTCCCCTACTCCACCATCACAGGTGCTTGCTCTTACTTGGAACTGTTATATGTGGTTGCGTTTTCCGTATGATGTTTAGTTTGTATTGCTTCTGATTATGTTGAATTGCATCTGCGTAGCTTACAACTTATACCTGCAACGATCACTTACCCATAAGACACATTTAACTTGGGACTGTGATGTAGGTTGCATCTTGCATTGTCTTCTAGCTTGTACTGCTTCTAATTTCTTGAAATGGCACTTATGACGAGACACTTTTTACCTGATAGAGTGATATTGGTTGTGTGTTCATATGGTGCCTAGCTTTCATTTCTTCTAATTTTGTTGAAATACCTTCAGCTTACAGTTTTTTCATACATATTCCATCCTCCTATCGTACGTGTGAATATGAAACGCTGTCTTTTTTTGTATATATTCCATCCTCCTATCCCGCGCTTGCCTTACATCAAAGTAGTGTTCGTCTGTATCATGCATCAACCAGTTATGCAGAGCTAATTTTATTCATCTTCTTGTGGTTTTGACTTCATAAGGCAATATCAGAAAATAGGAAGGAAAAGAGTAAGTTAGGGGATGTTGGTGGTCCTCCGCACCGACGCAAACAGAGACTCTCTAGATTTGCCACTGCTACTGCTAATGAAGTTGAAGTCCCAAGTCTACATGATGAGTTCATCTCCCGTACTCCACCATCTCAGGTGCTTGCTCTAAGTTGACAGTGTGATAATTGGTTTCATGTTGCCTATGTTGTCTAGCCTGTATTTCTTCTATTTTGATTAAATTGCACCTGCCGAATTTATACGTTATACATGTGCATATGACATGGCTTTCTATGTCTAGAATACACTGCATCTATCTATCATACCATGTTCTTACATCAAAGTACTGCTGTTGTGTATCCCACATCAGTAACTCATGATTGGACGCTTTTAACATGGCAGCTTGATAGTGGTTGCATCTTGCATTGATTCCTACGTTGTACTGCTTCTAATTTTTCGAATTGCCACTTATGACAAGACACTTTTAACTTGGCAGAGTAATATTGGTTGCATCTTTCATATGGTGTCTAGATTGCATTACTTCTATTTTCTTGAAAATCCTTCTGCTTAGTTTGCACATCGTAGCTATGGATATGTCATGCCATCCTGTTTTTCTTACATATTCCATCCTCATACGGTTGTCTTACATCAAAGTATTGCTTGTCTGTATCATGCATCAATGAGTTCTGAAGAGTGATTTTATTCTTTTGTGTTGTGGGTACAGCTTGACATGGCAAAGTCAAAAAAGAGCAAGGAAAATAATATAGTAGGGAGTGCTGTTACTCGTCGGGTGAAACGGAAAAGGATCTGTCGTGGAGATTCTGCTGGTACTTATAGTGCAGTAGAAGGTCCAAGTCCACCGGCTAAATCTACAAACACAGTATCACCTGCTCCACCAGCTGCAGCATCTGCTTCAATTGTACCAGCATCTCAACCAGTTACTCGTTCGTTTGCTCCGGAACTGGCCAGTTCCCAAGCTGCCTTCACACCTAACACTACTTCTGAAGCACTGGTGACACAACAGGACTTGGCAAGATCAGATGAACCTCATGAGCATCAACAGCAAGACGGTACCTGACCGAGTCAAGTTGTAGTTGCATGCTCCTTTATATGTACTCTCATAGTTTGATGTACACTAACACTTTCCATATTCGTTGTTGAACTAGCACCACGGCGCAAGCGGAAACAGACATCAGGGATAATGCTTGACATATTAACAAAATCTAAAGGAGGAAGAATGGAGATCCATTTTGAGGCAGGATTAAAAAGGCCACGTGATGCTATAGAGTCAGCCAAGTTAGTATTAGAGGCAGCCGTTGCCGTTAGGTGTCATGCACGTATCCTCCCAACGTGGATCTAGTACAGGAATGAGAAAGACAATACCCAGTTTAACACCTTCCTTGACCATTTATTCGTAAGTAATGTTATTCATCGCAATTAGTAATATTGTCTTGCTCTGTCCCATACTTTCTAGCTTCCTCCTAATAAGACTCGCATTCTTTTTTCAACAGATGAGGTTCAAGTTGGATCCGAAAGATGATGCAACTAAACAAGCATGCACTCATGTTTTTTAGTCTGCTCTGCGACAGTATTGGTACCACCTTAGAAAATCTCACTTTGAAGGCAATGCTAACAATGAAATCGCCCAAACATCCCTAGTGGAATATATTACAGATGAAGACTGGACAGCCCTCGTTAAACACTGGTCTGATCCAAAGTATCAGGTAGGCTATATGTATTTGATCAGACCACATATTGAACATGTATTTATGCATGTGCCTTACAAGTGTATCTTGTTCTAGGCTAACTGTTTGAAGAACAAAACCAACCGTTCTAAAGTAAAATTCCAACAGACAACAAGATCTCGTAGCTATATTGCACACTGCGAGGCTCTTGTAAATAGCTGCTACTTCCTTCTTTTTTGTGTGCCATATTATCGTATCTATATTTACTTGTTCCAAATACAGAGGAAAGCCCGTGTGGACCAAAAAGAACCTGAACCGAATATAGTGCAAATCTTCAAGGATTGCCACACCAGCAAGATGAAGGGCATGAGCACACCAGTTCAAGCCACTGTTGTAAGTCCTTACTCCTCCTGCCTTGAACTGACTGGTACTGCGATGTGTTCATTTAACTACTTGGTTTGCAGCCAATGTCAGTTACTCTGTTCACTTTTATACACAGTTGTCTTAACGTATCATTTCACCTTACATGGTTTAAAAGAGATGAAGGATATTCTTTTGGTCTTGATCTGTAATCTAGTTGTTATGTTCACGTGTGCACACAATGATAAAATAGCATGTTTGTTTTATATCTGTTTGCCCATGATATGAATGATGTCATACTATGTTCATCCTACTTTAAACCATGTCTCTTTATCCTTAGATGTCAACGAATGTGAGGAAATAGACAATACAGTAGGCATGCTATATGGACATATGTTCCGAAAGTGATTTTATTATGTAGTTGGCACTACAATACATGCTAATGTATTACAGTAGTTCACCAAAATAAGTTATGTATAAATGTTTAACCTACTTTGTTTGTTTCTGTCTCATTAGTAAATTATCTGGTACACTAATCTACAAGTTCAAACTTTCAGGAAGCTATGGAACAAATGATTGAACAGCCACAACCACCTGAAGGTGACGAGGCTACGACAGGCACAATGTCACCTCTTGCTGCAGTGCGTCAGTATCTCTCCACTAACAGTGCAAAAAGCACCTTCCTGCGTAATTCCGGGTTGGTTGTCAAGGTAACCTCGTCCAAATCGCCTTCTGAAAAAAATCTTCCTGCTAGACAGAGTGATATATCTGTGCTCCAGACACAAGTCCAATCCCTAATGGGCGTTGTTTCGAAAACAAGAATAGTGGTTGAGAAATGTCGTCAAGATAGATGAATGGTTTTGAAACCAGACTATCAGACATTCGCTTCGTTGTTCAAGAGCAATGGCGGAAAAAAGGTGGAGATCGTGCTGCTCCATCAGATTCTACAGCCTGAAACATTAGCACTCAGGTCAAATGATCTGTGCTTCTATACATATGATGGTGCTTTTATCTAGAAGGACTGTAAACTTTATGCCAACAGGCCTTTTGTTGTATGGTTGGAATTTATTTTGTTGTGATACAACATTTATGATGCTGCCACAGGCTACAGTAATTACGACGCTATTTTTGTATAGTGTAGGTTTATCTTAGTAATGTATTCGGGCGAAAGCTTTGTAGGAGCCCAACATGCTAACATCATCGGGCTCATTCCAATTGGGCTAAAAATGATTATGAGCCGAAATTGGCATGTAGCCCACTAAAAATATCTGGGCCTAAATCAGCATAAGCTTTCATATTTTTCTGGTAAGCATGTGCCCATAGTGGGCCTTTAACAAGCCTAAACATAATTTGGGCCCTCAGTAAAATTAGGCCTTTTACATGTGTAAATATCTCGAGCCCATAAAGAACATGGGCCTTTAATAGACCGAAAGTGAGATTGGGCCCTGATTGTGCCAAATAACCCACTAGACTTAGCAGGCCGAAATGGTGGCCCATTTACGATGCAGATCTTTGACAGGCCGAAATTCGGACGGGCCGTAAATGCGCCGACCAAATACACATGCCTTTAACGGGCCGGAACTTCAGTCGGGCTAGATTATCGCCATTTTTATATGGGCCGTTAATGGGCCCGATATGACGTTGGGCCACATATGGCCCATGGTTTACGTCTGGCGTTAATAGGCCGAAAATGACAACAGGCCGAAAGTGGCCCAAATCTATAGTGGGCCTCTAATAGGACGAATGTCAGACATGGCCGAATATGACCCAAATCCTTTACGGTCGTTTATGGGCCGAAAGTTTTGATGGCCTGTAAATGGGCCCAAATGAAGTCGGACCTTTAACAGGTTGGAAATACACCAGGCCGTAATTCGGCCCAATTACTTAGCGGACAGTTAACGGGCCAGAAGTGACCATGGGCCTCATTGATGACAAGTTTAGGGCAGGCCATTGATGGTCCTATTTGATAGAGAATGTTGGGCCTTTAGCTGGGCCGGCCCATTATGGTCTGCAGAATCTTATGGGCCTTTAGCTGGGCCGGCCCATTATGGTCCGCAAAATCTTGTGGGCCTTTAGCTGGGCCGGCCCATTATGGTCTGCAAATTCGTGTCAGCCTTTAGCTGGGCCGGCCCATTATGGTCCACTCAATTTTGTTGGTCTTTAGCTGGGCCGGCCCATTATGGCCCGCTAAATCTTATGGGCCTTCGGTTGGGCCGGCCCATTTAAACTTTGTGGGCCACTTTTGGGCTGGTCCACGTGTCACATATCATAGGTCATCTCGACCGTTGGGTGAGTGACACCTGTGCCAACGCAGAGCTAACGCGTGGATCCGTCAGCCAATGTGAATTTTACACGTGGAAAATCGGCATTGGTCGTGGCTGTTAACGGGTTATCGGATCCAAAATCCGACTCAATAGCTTAACGATGTTCCGTTACGGTGGATGCCATGTGTCGGTCACCCTTGATGAAAGCACTTCTGTGACACACGATTTATCGTCATGGAAGTGGACACTTCCGTGATGATAATTTTGGTAATGTCATGGAACACTTCTACGACAGCACAGGTATGACTATCTTGATTCTGTCATAAATTTGTCATGGATGTACATGCATGACAGAAAACGCGACCTACTATGACAAACACGTATCATCACGGAAGTGTATTTTTTTGTAGTGTGGAAGCATATATTTAGCATATGATGGAAAGAAACATGGAATACAAGGAAGCATCATGCACGTATGGAAAAACCTGTGATTATATGGACGAATATTGGAAGCATATATGGAAACAACGTATTATAGCAAGTTTACGAATATTATGGAAGCATATTTTCTAGCGCATTGAAACAAAATTTTGCATCAATTTGCTATTATTATATGTCTTCCCTTTGCTTGATTTTTGGGTGTGATTCACTTGAGGAACAAAATTACATGGAAACAAAGGTGGACCCACGTCTAAATTCTGACTGACCGTGATTTCGGGGAGCAATTAATTCTATGAAGCAGATTACAAGGAAACTACGAAGAAAAAGACCCACACTCATACTAATCTAACAGTTGAAGCAATCTCATCCTACGGTGTTGGGCTGGTCTGATGCTAGGCTAGGGATTAGTAGTCTGATCCCTAGTGGTGCCTGTATTGGACAATTTCGATTTGGTTGTAAAACTATTTTATTAGAGACAATTTAAAACTATTTTTACTCTCAAACAATTAATATTTGGACGTGCAAACTTGTTTTGATATGAAAATATGGGCATTTTAGGCCCTGGCGGACAGGATGCGGCCGCACGCTGGGCGCACGGCCACCGCATCCGAGGATAGGTCCGGACACGACCCCATTGCCCTACCCAAATGGACAGAATCTGGGAAAAATGGACGTCCGTTTGGGGTCGCACGATGGAGTTGGCCTCATCAGCTAAAAACAGGGGAGATCCTTCCAAAAGGAAGGAAAAACAGGGGACGAACGCGAGCGTGCTTGCCGTGACCAAAAGACGTCGGTTGTCGGCCGGCCTGCCGCAGCGCAGCTTGCGACGAGCACACGTCCAGCGATAGGCTTCCCTCCCGCTCCACCGTGCTGGCATCGCCCTCCCCTTCCTCTCTCCTCCTATCCTTCCTTGGCCAATCTCCTGTGGGCTGACAGTTCGCCACCGCCGTCGCTTGTGGACCAGACGCTCGCCGGGCGCCACCGCCTGGACTACTTTGTGTCACACCTAACCTGTGGTTAGTGTGCTCTAGAGCTGGCTGGTGGGCCCAGCCAGCTGGCCAGCCAAGTGGCATGCGTGTGTGGTGTTAAAAAGGGGCCGCCTGTGGCCGTGGGGTTTATGCGTGTGTTAACAATTCTCTGTACCGAATCCTTCCTCTACAATCCATTCCTCCTCCTTTCCTCTCTAAGCCATCCTCTCCTCCCTCCTCTCGCTCGATCTAGATTCCTCTCTCATCCTGGCGGTGTTACAATTGGTATTCAGACCCATAAATCCGCCGGTAATTTTTCTTCCTTGCTTGATTGGGAATCGGTAACATCCACCGCGCTGGTGTGGTTTGCTCCGGCGAGCATCACAAAATCCGTCGCGGGCTTCGACGCCCTTTTGAGCAAGACAACGGCTCCTTCCAAGGCATCGGTGGCGACGCGGCAAGTTCTTGCCTCCATGGACGAGGGGAACACCAACATCACCAAGATGCTGGAGACGGTGCTCGCCAGAATTGACAACCAGAAAGTGGTGCACGAGAAACACATCGAGCTCTAGGCCGCTTTCAACGCCCAGATCTCGCAGGAGATGCGCGGTCTCTCGCGGCAGCTCGATTTGACCCAGGCGGACCTTGACCTCATGTGCAAGACGGTGGAAGGATCGGCCTCCCCGACAGGCTCGGTCACCATGCTTCTTCACCAGCCCGCGCAACCGCAACAGCAACCTCCACCGCCCCCTCCTCCTCCACCGTCCCCGCGCCCCGTGCCAGATCTAGCGCGGCTGTCATCATCGCACGCGCGTTTGGGCGACCATCGTCCACCCCTCCTACCGGTGCCACCGCAGGGCGGATTCGTCACCGCGACGACCGTGTCCCCGCCGGGCTACCACACCAATGAGTACCACAAACCTCTGAAGCGCAATTTTCCCAAATTCGACGGCGCGACGCCATACTTGTGGCTGGATCGTTGCCTCGCATACTTCGAGCTCTACAAGGTGTCCGCCCACCACTGGGTCGCCACCGCAGCGCTCTACATCGACGGCCAAGCCGCGCACTGGCTTCAAGCGTTCCGCCAGACGCATCGCAACATCACATGGGACATTTTCACGGCGGCAATCCTAGAGGAGTTCGGCACCGACGAGTTTGAGGTGGTGATGCACAAGCTGCTGCAACTCCGTCAAACAGGCACCGTCGCCGAGTACCGCGCCGCGTTCGACGAACAGATGTACCACTTGCTCGCTCTAGACCTGTCGATCAACACCAAGTTCTTCGTGACGCAGTTCCTTCTCGGCCTGAAGGACGAGCTGCATGCACTGGTGCTACTCCAGGCACCCTCAAGCATCATGCGCGCATCGGTGCTCGCACGCATCCAAGAAGAGGAACTGGGCACGAACCGCGCGCGCCCCCGCATCACACCAGTGGGCCGACCACCACCAACAACAACCGTAGCGGCACTCCCACACCGCGCAGTGGCCGTGCCGGTTCGCGTCCAAGACGACGAGTACGCTCGGGAGCGACAGCTGCGCGATTTCCGTTGTGCAAACAACCTCTGTTTCAAAGTGCGGGGATCGCTACTCCAGAGAGCATCGCTGCACCCAGCCCACGCAACTGCTCACTATCAACATAGGCGATCATGGTAAGGTCCTCTCGGACGACACCATCCATGCCCTGCAGCTGCTCGACGACCCGGGCCTGGCGGCGCAACCCCCTGCTCCGGCCGTGGACGCGCCAGAGTGCTTCCTCCTCTCCTCGCAGGCGCTCGACGGCACGGATTCCTCGACCACGATCAGGTTGCGCACCCTCGTCGGGAACCAGGTCATGCTCCTACTACTCGACACGGGCAGTACTCACAACTTCGTCAACAAGGCGTTTGTCAATCGTCTCGGCCTCGCCACGGAAGAAATGCCGCCGACTGAGGTGCGCATGGCCAGCGGCGACAAGCTCACCTGCACGCGCATGGTGCCCGGCCTCAAGTGGTGGATGCGGAGCCACATTTTCGAGACGCCCATGCGCGAGCTGGAGATTGGAGCATATGATGGCATCCTGGGGATGGATTGGCTCGCCCAAAACAGCCCGATGACGTGCCACTGGCAAGACAAGTGGGTGAAGTTCCAGCACGACGGCGAGGAGGTCACTCTGCATGGCACTTACCCCAAGCCGGCCACCGCGCTCACGGACGTTGGACCAGAGGAGCTGCGCAAGATGATCGCCGAAAATGATGTCTGGGCCATGGCCACGGTGGACACCTGCGGCCCTGCACCGCGCCCGGATCGCAAATGTGCAAGTCAAACCCCGCTCGCCGACTTGCTCGAGGAATTCGCCGACGTGTTCGCGGCACCGCATGGGCTCCCTCCTCATCGCCAGTAAGACCATGCCGTCACACTAGTGGAAGGCGCGGTCCCGGCGAACACGCACCCGTACCGTTACTCATCGCTGTAAAAGGACGAGATCGAGCGCCAGGTCAAGGAGATGCTGGACTCAGGTGTGATCACGCACAGCGTCAGTCCCTACGTCGCGCCGGTGCTGCTCGTGAAGAAGAAGGACAACACCTGGCGCTTTTGCGTCGACTATTGCCGACTCAATGATGCAACCATTAAGAACAAGTTCCCCCTGACCATCATCGATGAGCTCCTTGACGAATTGGCTGGCGCAGCGGTGTTCTCCAAGCTGGACTTGCGCACTGGTTACCACCAGATCAGGGTGCACGAGGAGGACGAACCCAAGACAGCGTTCAAGACGCACCACGGGCACTTTCAGTTCAGAGTAATGCCGTTCGGCCTCACGAACGCGTCGGCCACATTTCGGTGCCTGATGAACACCGTTTTCGGTAAGTATATCCGCAAGTTTGTCATCATCTTTCTAGACGATATTCTGGTTTTCAGCGAGACCATGGAGGAGCACCTGGAGCATCTGCACATTGTCTTTGAGCTGCTCCACACGCACCAGCTCTACGTCAAGGAATCCAAGTGCACCTTTGCTGCTGATCACATCGATTACCTCGACCACGTGATCTCGAAGGAGGGTGTAGCCACGGACAAGGAGAAGACGCAGGCCATGGAACAGTGGCCGATGCTGGCGAACACCACAGAGCTGCGCGGCTTTCTCGGCCTCACAAGATACTACGGAAAGTTCGTGCCGCACTACGACATCATCGCCAAGCCGCTCATGCAACTACTCACCAAGAAATGATTCTCCTGGACTGATCAGGTGCAGGCAACGGTCGATACGCTCAAGCAGGCGATGGTCACCACACCTGTTCTGGCGCTGCCGGACTTCGCGCGGCTGTTCACGATCGAGACGGACGCATGCGATACGGGCGTTGGCGTGGTGCTCGCGCAGGACGGGCACCCCATGGCGTACTTCAGCAAGGCATTGGGCGTGCACAATCAGAAGCTCTCCACCTACGAGAAGGAGTTCCTCGCCGTGATGATGGCCGTCGACAAGTGGCGCCAATACTTGCAGCGCAGCCCCTTCGACATCATCACAGATCACAAGTCACTCTACAACCTCGGCGAACAGCACCTGGAAACAGAGCTCCGGCGCAAGGCCATGGCGAAACTGGTGGGGCTGCAATTTTGCTTCCAGTACAGAAGGGGATTGGACAATGGCGCCGCGGACGCGCTCTCACGCGTGGACAAGCAGTTCGAGTTGGCCGTGCTCTCCGCGTGCTAGCCAGCCTGGGTGCAGGAGGTGGCCAATTCCTACGTCACCGACGCCGACACGCAAGAACGGCTGCAACAACTGGCGGTGCACAGGCCGGACGATCAAGGCTACGAGCTCTACCGCGGCATCATCCGGCGTCAAGGTCGCCTCTGGATTGGGGCCAATTCGGCTCTGCGCACCAAGCTCATCGCCGCGCTGCATTGCAGTGCGGTGGGCGGCCACTCCGGCTCCACCGCCACCTACCAGCGCGTGCGCAAACACTTCGACTGGCGGGGCCTCAAGCGCGACATCACCGATTTCGTGCAGCAGTGCACGGTGTGCCAGCAGGCCAAACACGAGCACGTCAAGCCGGCGGGTCTCCTGGCCCCGCTGCCCATTCCAGCGGCGCCCTGGGAGGACCTGACGATGGACTTTGTCGAAGGCTTGCCGTGCTCGGAGGGGTGCGACACGATCATGGTGGTCATCGACCGCTTCACCAAATTCACCCATTTTGTTCCCCTTCAACGCCCAACAGGTGGCGCGCGCATTCTGGGAGAATGTGGTGAAGCTACACGGCATTCCCTTCAAGGCTCTACTCGACAGCCTATCACCCCAGACAGACGGCCAGAGCGAGCGGGTGAACCAATGCATGGAGATGTACCTTCGTTGCGCAGTTCACGACTCGCCGCACAAATGGCGTAGGTGGCTGCCGATGGCAGGGTTTTGGTACAATTCTACCTTCCATGCGTCACTCGAGGGCACTCCCTTCAAGGCTCTCTACGGCAAGGAAGCAAACCTCGGCGCCATAGCGTCCTGGGCGGAGTCGGCGCCGGCCAACGAGGAGATGGACTGGGCGACGCATACGGCGCACATTCGCACTCAGTTGGAGCGCGCCCAGCGCCGGTTCAAGAAAAACGCCGACCGCAACCGCACCGAGCGCCACTTCCAGGCGGGCGAACAGGTGCTGCTCAAGCTTCAGCCTTACGCGCAACGTTCGGTGGTCAACCGCCCGTGCGCCAAGCTCGCCTTCAAGTACTTTGGTCCCTACAAGATCATCAAGAAGATCGGTGCGCTCGCGTACAAGCTCGACCTGCCGCCAGAGAGCCAAAACCACCCCGTCTTCCATGTTTCGCAGCTGAAGCCCGTCACCCCCGACTTCACACCGGTGTACGGCGAGCTGCCCAAGGTGCCAGACCTCTCCGTCGACGACCGCACACCTACGCGCATTCTGGACAGGCGCATGATGAAGCAGGGCGACGCGCCGGTGGTGCAGCTCAAGGTGCAATGGGGCACCGGCGACTCCGCGCCGACGACGTGGGAGGACTACGACGTGCTCCGCCACCGTTTTCCGTCAGCACGGCTCTGGACGGAGGCGGAGGACGACGACGACACGGAAGAAGAAGAAGACGCGTCTTAAGGAGGGAGGAATGTCACACCTAACCATAGGTTAGGTTAGTGTGCTCTAGAGCTGGCTGGTGGGCCCAGCCAGCTGGCCAGCCAAGTGGCATGCGTGTGTGGTGTTAAAAAGGGGCCGCCTGTGGCCGTGGGGTTTATGCGTGTGTTGACAATTCTCTGTGCCGAATCCTTCCTCTGCAATCCATTCCTCCTCCTTCCTCTCCAAGCCATCCTCTCCTCCCTCCCCTCGCTCGATCTAGATTCCTCTCTCGCTCCTGGCGGTGTTACACTCTGCCGACACGTTCCCTGCGCATCACTGCAACTACCCGCGGTTAATGTTGATGCAACAATCTCGCGGCGAGGAGTGCGTGCGGAAGGCTAGTAAGCACATGCTGCGCGCCCTGCGGCGCGCCCGTGGCCCGTTCGATGAAATTCCTCGCCGGGGCGCCTCGCGGCGGCGGCTGCTGGCGCCGAGGATGCTGTTGCGGGTGTACGTGGGCATCCTGGCGTGCGGAGCCAGGCCCTACGCGCGCCGTTGCTCAATGCGCGCGCCATGGAGCCGGCTGTGGGGACGCCGTTCATGCGCACGTCGTGGCTAAGTTTGGGCTAGAGCTCAACCTGAACGCCCACTTGCCAAAGCTCGCTGGTCCTCACGGTGAGGAGGATATCCATATGTTTTACAGAATGCTCCAGATGAAGTGACAGTCATCGCTCATCGGTGCATAGTGAAACCAGGTTTGGTCTATTTCCTCCAGTCTACATCTTTCCCATTGCCTAGTTCATATTTGACTTTGTAAGGAACTCAACACACTGTCCTACTTTGAATATAGAACATTTGACCATACCTGTTCACAATTGCTCAGTAAATCTTGACACTTCCTATGAAACAATCTATTACACCATAGTTTCTTTGAACTTATGCACTCCTCTTTGTGCCCCCAAGTTGCTAGATAAATACTCCTACATACTTCTATTCCTTTAGAAGATGAAAGTGCAGGTTTAGATTGATTTTGGCAACTAGGAGCGTCAGCGTTCAAAACAATAGATTTGCTCACTGGTCTTGAGCTTTGACCCTTTAGCCACTTGTCATATAAACAGTACTGTACAAGACGACCTTGTTTTAGGTGATCCTTATCTCTTTTAGTATGGAGAGATCCTTGAAATTTCATGTTTGCCACACTACTAAGTCAAACATAAGATTTTAATGTCATATGCACGTTATGTGGGTTCCATTTCCTTCTCTTCCTTTGAATTATTCACCTCGAATCATCTCTTAATTTTAGTTTCAGTTTGATAATGTGCATACAGTTTATTTCATTTCCTCCCCTTTCTGACCCATATTTAACTCTGATGAGCAAGTGCTAGCAAAATGAAAAGGAGAGCATAACATCTGCAGAAGAAGACTGTGTAATCATTATGTTGACTGCCATGAAACCTGCACAACAGCGTAGACAATTGATATTGCTGTCTTTGGACCCTCATTTAATCTCTAAACAATCATGGCCCCACCAGTGAGCCTAATATAAGCAACGGGTTATTTGTAAAATAAAATTATTTCCAATGACATGTAGGTTCTTTCTAATGACAACAGGTTATTTGTACTACAGGCTCTTTTCATTTTACTGAGTACATACTTTTATCCGTTTAGAAGACTAAAGTGCAGGATTAGATTGATTTTGGCAACTAGGAGAATCAACCAGCACGTTTAAAACAATAGATTTGCTCACTAGTCTTGAGTTTGATCCTTCATTTACTTCTCATGTAAACAGTACAAGACAACCTTATTTTAGGTAACCTTGAACCTCTTTTTAGTATGGAGAGATCCTTGAGATTTCATGTTTGTCACACTGCTAAGTCAAACATAAGTTTCTAAATTCATATGTGCTTTATGTGGGTTTCACTTCCTTACCTTCTTTTGGATTATTCACCTTGAATCATAGCTTGCTTTTAGTCTCAGTTTTGATAATGTGCATACATTTTATTTCATTTTTTATCCTTTCTGAACTCTTATCAACTCTGATGAGTAAGTGGTAGCAAAATGAAAAGGAGAGCATGCCATTTGGAGAAGCAGACTGTGTAATCATTATGAAACTACTGAACTTCTGAATTGTTTTTAATAAATATGACTGTGTGGATCAGTATGATGCAGCGGCCGGGGATATCCCCTTTCCCCAAAATATGAAACCCGCGCAACAGAATAGACAGTGATCCTGATACAGGCTACCGGTTATTTGTAAAAGAAATCCTTTATAACGATAAATATGCTATAGGCTCGTTTACTTTATGTTTACACCAAAAAAGAGAGCTTATTACCATCTGTATCAACCACTGAACCACATGCATTCGTCTTGATTTCCATTTCTTGAATTAATAGCCTTATGTTGTCATACGAAGAACCTCCCTCATTGAAAGCCCTCCTTGCCTTAATGGCGCAGTCTTTTGCTCTCACCCTCATCTCTTCTGCAGCCGCCCCCTCATCCATCAGGGTGTTCACAGCTTTCTGCACCTCATCTCTTGTAACCATAACCTCCTGGTTTTCACTTCCCCACTGTGTAACTCCTTTCACTCCAACCTCCATCCCAATTTTCAGCACATCCACCAGCAGCTTCTCATTCAAAAACTGCTCCCCAAAGTGCGGCCATGTGATCATGGGCACACCTGCACAGATGCCCTCTACTGTTGAGTTCCACCCGCAGTGCGTCACGAATCCTCCAACGGCTTGGTACTGCAGGATCATGAGCTGTGGTGCCCAACCCCTTATGACCATGCCTCTATTTTTGACACGCTCCTCGAACTCGTCTGCGAGCCATTCCTCAACTTCTGGAAGCTTAGCTCCTGCTTTGATCACCCAAATAAACGGTTTCCTGGAGGTTTCAAGTCCCAGTCCCAGCTCAACAAGCTGTTGAGGTGTAGTGCAAGCGAGGCTGCCAAAGCTGACAAAGACCACTGAGCCTGGCTTCATTGAATCAAGCCATTGCAAGCACTGTGCTTCATCCATTGACACCTTGTTTCCTCTTGCGGGCCATAGTGTTGTTGTCTCGGTGGCAGAGGCACATTGGTCCGACCGCCCAGACCTTCTTCTTTGTCGTCTGCTCAAAGGATTCAATGTACAATGTCTCCAGCTCCTGGAAGCTGTTAATTACCTCACCATCACTTTTCAGCTCCTCTTCAAGGAACTTCTTACGGATTTGCTTCATACCAGGAATACAAAAATTTCCAGGGCATTTTGCCTTTGTCAGCTCTAGTGGCGTAGGGAACCCTGTGATTGTGATGAGCTCATTTTCGTCTTTGACATTTTGAAATACATTGTTGTGATAAGTGATGTACCTGCAAGATGGTTGTAGTTGTTTCAAATACGTATAAGAGCAGACTTCTTCGACAAACGTCAACCAGATATAGCTGGCCTAAAAACTTGCTCATGAAAACCTTTGCTGTCTGTGATTCCTTATGCAGTGTAAATTACATATTTCATCACACAAACTAGTACTCAGATAATTCTTTTTCCTTTCAGGTGTAGTCTTTTATATGTTCAATGCTTTCTTCTCTCTGGAGCCAATTTACACTAGTTTTCCGTCCACTGATGAAGTAAAGCACTTAATTGTAGCAGCAATAATATGCATAGTACAAAATTAATTACTCACAAGATTTGCCTTTTATTATGATTGTACCTGATGAGGGACGAGAAGCCACAAAAGCCATTAAAGGTCAGCCTTGGGATATCAAGCTCCCTTGCGATGTCACCAGTCCACCAGTGAACCAGGTCAGATATGATGCAGCTAGGAGGCAAGCGCTGCTGCTCACGGAGGTACGCCATGAGCGGCTCCTGCAGCGCAGCACAGGTCTCCATGAAGTTCAGGAACAAATTCTTTGATTGGATCATGTCGAGGTTCTCGCACCCGGGGTAGGCCGAACTCCGCTGCCGGGAAGTGGAGCTCCACGAGCTGAACCGCCAGGCCTGCTGCCTTCACGTCAGCGGCGAAGCCCTGATGAAGCTGACCTGCGCGCCATGTTCTGCCAGCAGGCGTGCCATGTCGGTCATGGGGATGGTATGACCCTGAGCCATCATGGGTACCAGCACGAAGTGCGCCCTCGCAGAGCCGCTCGGGCCATCACCGCTGCCGGCGAAGGTCATGGCTGATCGGCTGAAATGCTAGTGGAGTCTGTCAAGCTGGGAGGGCTTGGAAGCGGTGCAATGGCAACCGTAGTGTGTATATAGCACCTGGTCCTGGTGCTATATATATCTTCCTAAGTTGAGTTGACGAGCTGACGTCGGAACGAGTGCAGCGTATCAACTTGGTCACCTCTTGCTAGTGACGCATGCTCTAACGTCGGCCATGTGGATGAATGAATCTTCTTAAGTTCTGAACCCCTCCAGAAAGGCGGCGTCCAGGCGGTCCGGATGATGCTGACGTCGGATGGCGCAGGTCAAAGAAGAGCACGCCATTCGATTCACTGAATTTGGCTGCCCGGATGATGCTGACTTGCCGTATGTGCGTGGTGCTACTCAATTCTCAAGCATGTGGAAGGCAGAGCCAGCTGGTTCTGCCAATAATATGACAGGAGTGCATTATTTTCCATGTGGAGATTCAGTGTACTGTGATCTCGTCTGTTTTTTTGACCATATTAGTCCTGGTCAAAGATTACTATGTATGGTCTGTATCCTCTCAGGCCTTTGAAAGTGAGAAGCTTCTGCAGAGAAAAGCACTCCATCGATTTGGAAAATACAAGTCCATTTTTGGAGCGACTTTAGTGAAGGCAGTGCACCCTATTCAACACCGATATACTCCCTCCGTTTCGATTTACTCGTTGTGATTTTTAGTTCAGGGAATACAAAAAACGAGACCAGCCAGGAGCCCAGAAATAGCCCTTGGCGGCGTACTTTCATAGAAGAAAATCTCTAATCACCGGTGGCAGAGCTGGGCTCAAACGGAGGTGAGCAGCTTGCGCTCCCGCAAAGCTAAGAGCATCTCCAGCCGTTGGGGGTGAGCCGGCGCTAAAAAGGGGCCTGGAGGCGAGTTGGTTCCCAGTCGCCGACCCACGGCCGCCCCGGACAGCGTCTATTTTTTTTTTAAAAAAACTCATTCGGCGAAGTTCGCATAAACTCGGCTAAAATTCGGCAAACTTGGCATATATTAGACATGTTTGCGGCCTACATAGCAAAATTATATTAAAAAAAAATCCTAACTAAGGGGCCAAGAAGTCGTTGAACGCGGAGTAGTCGCCGTCGTCGCCGCCATCCTCGCCGCCGTCGTCGTCGGCGGCCTTCTCCTCCTTGACGCGGCCGCCCCTGCTGGACCCCTGGCCGGCGTCGCCAAGGCGGACCGGTGGTGGCGGCGCGTCTTCGTCGTCGCTGTCGTCCAGGACGACGACGCCTCCTTCGTCGCAGCCCCAGCGGCGCTGCTCGAAGCGCTGCAGGGCGGCGCGCTGGCGCTCCATCTCCATTCAGAGGTAGTCCTGGCGCGCCCATTTCAGGGCCGCCTCGTCGTCGAGCTCCACGCCGTGCTCCGTCTTCACGGCGGGAAGCCCCGACTCCGTCTTTGGCTTGACGAAGCGCGGAGGAGCCGACGAGGAGGCACGCTTGCCGCCCTCGTTTATGACAATGCTGACGCTGCGAGTGCGCCGGCCGAGCGACGGGCTCGGCCTTGACGCCGAGCAACGCCGGAGAGTCGAAAGAGTGGGAAGAAGAGCGCGAGGAGGAGTGCGAGGAGGAAGACGAGGAAGAAGACCGGCGGCGGCAGCGCGACAGCCTTGGCATTGATTCCCGCGGGAACCGAGGCGATGAGGGCGACGAAGCGTCCATCTCGCTGACTCGGCGGGCCCGCGCCTTTTTCGCGCCAAAACACTGGCCCCGGCGCCCCCGGGCGCCCCCCAGCGTGCCGGGTTCGGCCTGGGTCCGCCGGCGCTGATTCCACACCGGCGAAAAACGGGCTCTTGGGGGCGCGACTGAGCCGTTTTTTCAGCGTCGGCGCAAAAAAATCGTGTGGGAAGGCCGTTCTAGAGGCGCGGGTGGAGGTGCTCTAACCAACAGATCGTGTAGACTTCCTGTCGCAAAGAGGTACAATGGCAATGCATCCTCCTTTTCGGAAAAAAAGATTCAGTGGACACATGTCTGATGCAATGACTTTGTTCAAAAATTAGGGCCCTGGGAACGACAAATTGTTTAGTAAATCGCGGGGAGTTCTGTCAACGACGATGATCACACACACAACATAATAGACACAAAAGACACGAAAAAGGTTTCCTTGATGAGCTCTTTTACGGTGATTGACGAGTTACGAATAGTAATTTCATGTAACTCTACCTCGGAATTTGTCGGACCGTTAGATCTGGGAAAGTCATTTAAAGATTTATTTTCTGTAAAAAGGGTAAATTAGTAATTGAGCTGCTCCGTCCGTTCCGTTCCGCACGACAAGTTCATCCCCGTCCCCACGCACGGACGAATCCAATCTCAATCCCCTCGCATAGCCGCCGCCGCCGCCACCCTCCTCTCGCTCCTGCCGCAGGGATCCGGCCGGCCACCAGTACTGCAGGCCCTCCACCGCGGCGCGCCGAGTCGGCGGAAGCCTCCGCTTCCCAGGCGCCCCCTAACCTGCCGCCGACGACAGAGGATCGATCTCTCCACCGTACGCTGGAAACCATACTGCCTCAGGCTGCGCAGTTCCCTCCTGTTTACAAGAGCGGTTTCCCCTCCGACGTCCATCGCCCGTGCTACCTCGCCGCCGGCGAGCTTCCCGCCGTCTACAGGTAGCTGCATATATGTCCTACTAGCTCCTCCGATCCTCATGTTCGCGTCGTCGGCCGCGGCAGTCCCATGCTCTGATTGCCACCGAACTACGCCCAACCAACTGCATGTTCAGAGCAATACATTTCCTGATCGCTCTAGTACTTTTGCTCTGTTATTTTGCCTGTTCCCAAGTCTGAACATATTAAGGCCGGCCTGAGGGGATGTTTGCTGAAATCTACTGCTGTTTAATTATATTCATTTCAGCACTTGAATAGGGTGATTTACCAGTTGTACGAATTCTTGGCATGCATGATTAGAGTAGCTGTGAGAGTCTAAATCTGAAATCTTGCTTGCTTATGCCTAGACATGGTTAATATTTCAGGTGTTTACGCCAAAAATACCTTTCCCCCTTCACTGAAAATATAACCCCGCCACTTTTCCAAATTTGCGGCCCTTGGCAGCCTATGACCCCCACCAGTCAATCATGAAAAAAAAATCCAGCCCCCACGATCTTATCCCGCACGTAACAATCGCTCCACCCCCGTATTCTCCTGCTCCTATCCCCTCCACAATTCTTGCCACCACCAGATCGGAGCTCCTCCGATCCACCCGGCCCAGCCAGGTTGAACGCCGCCCCGTTCTCATCTGCGGGATCCCGGTTGCCGCCTCACCCACGACCCTCTCCTCCGCGGCCCAGTCTGCTTGAACGCCGCCGCCCTCCTCACTGGCGGGATCGGAGCCGCCAGCCTCACCCGCGGGATCGGAGCCGCCGGCCACCGCCCACCTCGCCTGAAGGATCGGATACCACTACTCTTCTACACCGACCCATCACCGGCCACCGGTGGTGCATCACCTGCTTCGCCTTACTGTGTCGTTTCGAAGAAGTTGTGGGTGGAAATTCCCGAACCGCTGCGCCGACGGTGGTGTGATGCCGGCGATGGGTCCGCTGGCAATTCGATATGCGAGGATGTCGCTGCCAACTCGGGAGGTGTGTTCATAGGATGATTCATATCATGCTTGAAAATGCGCAATCCTGCCTGCTAAATCTGGATAACCATGAGCTAATTATTACAAATGAATGCTAATTTTGACCCTACTGGCCTCACGATTGATTCCAAATTTATTTGTGAGGTTGTATGCCAAGGATATTAGATCATAGACATTTGCTATTTCTATGATTTGTATCCTGCCTCCCCACTGTATCATGTATCATGTAGGTAACTTGTTCTATATCTACAAAAGTTACTTGCTGTAAAATAGACTGTAGATGTATGTGTTTCTTCGTCCATATTGACCAGGACATGAGACTAAACAAGTGTTATTTTACTCCTTGGTTTTGCAGCGAAAATGGAACATATATCAATCTTGTAATGGATGTTCGGGATGCTTTTGAGGGAAATGATTTGGTGAAATATTGATTGCGAGGGTTTGGAACCAAGTGACAGCAAAAAAAATGAAGCAAAGCTGAAGGTTCTCATCCCCCCATAGCCATTATGTTACCATGTAGTTACAGATGATGGAAATATATCATGTACTACTTGTGAACCAAAATATAAGACATTTTTGTAGGCTAAACTAGCCTACTAAAACGTCTTATATTTTGATACGGAGGGAGTATATACTTTCTTATACCCTAAACAAAAAATATGTGGTTCTCTATGTGTAGGATCTTGTTCCTTGTGTTCTCCTGTCAATTGACAATGAGCAGATATTAATCTACAGAGGCAGTGAATGGAACTCTAGATACTCAGCCTCCCACTATCACTCCAAAAGTTCAAAAGAATAATCTGGCAGTGTCAACTGCTTTGAGTAACTCAGGTATCATCTTTAATGTTCACAATGATCCATACACAAGGCAGCAGTAAATGGGGAAACAGATATGCTTACATCAATACCACAGTGCAATTTTTGATTTAAAAAACTGTGCAATTTCAGGATGGGTGGTTAGAAGAGCTGGAAGGGAAGGCGCAAGAATATGACAAGAAGGATGTTGCACAACAAGAGAAGATAAAGGAGCTCTAGATTGTTGTAGAGAAGATTATCAGTTTTTACTGGCGGCCGTTAGAAGCTGTATAGAAGATGATGCATTTTTATTAGATTCAAGTGAGATTATTCAGATTTGCATTAAAAAGCTGTATAGAAGTTGATGCATTTTTATTAGATTCAAGTGAGATTATTCAGACTTGCATAAAAAGTGCCGAGGATCGTGCAAAGCTAAATTATCTTTGTTGTTGCTGCTTATCCTTGAGGAAGCTTGTGGTTAAGAACTGGACTCAGCTCCAAGGACTAGGGGGCAACCTTTTCTTTGCTTTGTTATCAGTTGATTATTTCACTATATCTTTTGTTCAGTTTAGCTGTAAGCATCAGACCTTAACAGGAAATTCAATTTGATTTACTTGGCCATGGTCAATGAACACATATATTACACAAGCTCACCAAATGAACGAGAATTTGACAACAAAGAATGAATCACGAGAAGTAAGCATACAAAAGTGGCTCCTACCTTGGAGAGAAGTTATCACAAATAGATTGCGGACAAAAGTTTATAGATAGAAGCTCATATGAAGCACCCCTCCGTTCACAAATTTGAAACGGATGGAGCGGAGGGAGTAGTACGCAAGACTTGACACAATATGAAATGAAATATACGTATTCAAACAATTAAATCTAAAAATCTCTAGCTTGCCCCCTGCAAACCCGTGACCTCCATCTTCGAAAGGAGAAGGGCTGGTGCCATCAACCATATCAAAAACACAGAAAGTGAAGCTGTGACAACGTGTGGTGATGTGATCCTCCACCGATCCAACATGGATGATGACTCCATGCACCATCGTGCGCTTTTCTGTTGGCGGTGAGGTTGGGCCGTCCGGCTCCGGTAGCTCCATGTGCTAATCTTTGGCACGTTGGAGGGGTCCTGCATCCACACCTCCACGAGAAGATATCAGTCTTCTTTCCTTATTTCTCACTGTGTTCTATACAAGTGACACGCTCAACAAGGATTAACATTCATCCATGTGACCAAATATCAGTCTTTTTCTAGATTTAATCATAAATCAGCACCACTTTGGTTCTTGCATAATATGATCTTAATTACTATCACATTTTATGGGTAAAGACTCAGACAGTACCAAACCGTTTGCTAGTCCAGTGCCTAATCAGAAGAACATTGTCTGAATCTCTTACTATAACTGTTTTTCACAGCACAAAGGTTCTGAACCCATCAACTTGCAAGTCATATTCTAATGAAATTTACCATGTTCAGTATTACCTACTGACTCTAATCACTACCTACTGACTCTAATCACTGTAATCAAAAGCACTGAGAAGGGGGAAATATACCTACTGACTCTAATCACTGTAATCAAAAGCACTGAGAAGGGGGAAGTATACCTCTGTACTCCGGCTCCTTCAGCTGAATTCGCCCACCTACCGCTGGGACGTGCATGCCAGAGCGGCCGCCGAACCGGCGCAGTTTGAGGACGAGGGATGCCACGGCGGTCAAGTGCCTCTTGGACGCCCACCGTTGGCAGTAGGACCATGAGAGCCGCAACACATGCCAACAATTTTGATGGGCATTCGGGTGATCACCATGTTGTTGAACCATCGACGTTGCCGGGTGACCCGGTGGGCAGAAGGTAGGAGAGTTACGCGCCGACGACGTTGGGCACCATGAGCAGCAGTGTTGCACCAGCAGCGACTTGCATAGTTCCACCAGCAGCGGCAGCACCGGCGTGTTGACGGCGTCCCAGGCAACATGACCGCCACCATCAACGACGACGTCGACGACACCACTTCGGCTTTGATAAAGGAAAGGAGGAAGCGGCGGCGCTGATGCTTCAGCCCCACGACCGACCGGATCCACTGCTCACCGCGCTCCACCGGTAGGTCGCCTCCCCTCTGACTCCCCGGACGTCAACACGTGCGTGCTCCTCTGCTATTTCCCATGCTCGCACGGATAGGATATGAGAACAGGGGGTCGAGGAGGCTGTGGTGCTGCTGCTCCAGCCCCACGACCGACTTGCTTCGCTGCTCGTCGCGCTCTTCCAGGCCGCCGCCCCTCCCTTCGACCCCCCGGGCGTCGACGTCGACGTGATCCTCTGCTATTTCCTCTGCCCGCACCGAACACATGCGAGAAAAAGTGGATCGAGGTGAGCACGACGAGGCGGCGGCCTCCTCGACCTTCACGGGGCCACCGGTGGCCTTTCTCTCCGCCTCCTCTCCGTGACGCCACGGCCGCCGAACCGGCGCAGGGTGCTCTTCCTCTTCCTCTGGACGGCTACCACCGTCGTGCGCTCGATCTGGCTCTTGACGGCCAGGAACCGGGTCCGCAACAGACGCCGGTCCTCCAGCCCCTGGGGCCACTCCGCCGCCGCCACCGCGGGGGTCATTGGCTCCGCCTCCTCGCCCAAGCGGCCATCCTCCCCGACCCCCTCTGCCAACCCACCCTATCCTACCCTTCTGCTTCGAACCGAGAGGGGAACGATCGAGGAACCGACCCGACGGTGAGGGTGAACAGGAGATGTATCGGCCTTAGTGAGATTGGAGGGAAATTGACGGATTTGCCCTTTAGAAAATTACTAGTCCCACCTAAATTTTGTAATGGTCCCACCGTTATTTGTAATTCCACGTAATTTAAGTTTCGTAACTCCGCGTAACTCCTATTTCTCTATCGTTTGATTGGAGTGGATGGACGGCCCCTAAAATCGCCAATCACCGTAACAGTTGTATTCCTTGATACGTACAACTAAAAGTTAATGCACTGAAGATTTTTGAATCGTCAACTCTACCTCCACAATTTGCAGCTTGACATTTCTCAAAACTTCAGTTAAAAAATTTGTCGCACACCAAACCTACAAAAACGTGACTAAAATTGAGTTTTTGAAGAGCCGCTTGAGTCATCCATCCCAATGGGTGAGAACCTATGAGCGCTGAACGTTTTATCCCCTTGCAAGGTAGGCTACAGAGTCCCTAGTTCATCATGTATTGTCACGGGAAAAGTTTTGCTATCACAAAAGAAGAAACTATGAGAAATAATAACCACATTGTGAGGGGGTTAGTTCATGTAGCATCCAGATTGAATGCTACATCCACGAAAACCCTGTGAAAATTCTAACGTGACCCTCCTAAACTAACTAAATGCCCATGAATTTCAGCGGGTGGGGCTTGTCCTCTCAATCTTTATCTTTACCTCTTTACCTATATCTTTACCTAATAATAAAGCAAATTAAGTTTTTTTCGTCCGTCATGGCATTTTTTCAAAAAAGTCCCTCTATTTCAAAGAATTCAACCCGCAGTCCTGTTTTAAGTTAAAACAAAGCGTTATTTTCGTATTTTACACAAAAGTCCATGTCTTTTCTTGAAATCAACCCGCCGTCCGGATTTAAGTCACACCCGAACCGTTATTTTACATTTTTCGAAACCCCCCTGATGTTTTAGGTAATTCATTCACGGATCATATTTAAGTCAAACAAATGCTTTTTAAAATCACTCATATCTTTTAAACCGTAACTCCGATTTGAACATGTTATATATGAAATTCGATTAGAAAAATATGTAGAATGTGAACATGAGATTATTTTTACCTGTTAAGTATTTTTAAATATTATTTTGGAATATATTTGCGTCAAACCAAATGATTTTCTAAATTATTTGTATCTTTTAAACCGTAACTTCAATTTTAACATATTATATATGAAATTTTATTAGAAAAATGTGTGGAATCTAAATATGATGTTAATTTTACCTGTTAAATATTTTTAAAATATTGTTAGGGAAGCAAACTTATAATTTATAGTGCAAGATCCATTTTTTTCATACCGGCGGCGATCCAGATTGCAAATAAATACCCCACTATAACCATATACGGAAAATAAAACATCAATAACTACACGTGCATACCTCTGAAAAATATCG
>NC_057801.1:144516942-144667656 GCF_018294505.1 Triticum aestivum
AGAGAGACGCCTTAGGATTAACCATATTCAACACATATTTTTTGTTGTTTTGTGTGAACACCGAGGCCATCGCCGGCGAGGGTGAGAAGGAGGATAAGCGGCAACACAAATATGATGCCTCGCAAAAATAAAGGAGATGGACCTATTGTGGTCTTGAGTGATGGTTGTTGAGTTAAGAGTGTATGTTATGTTTTCTCTCTCGTTGCAACGCACGGGCTCTTTTGCTAGTATATATAGCGACTATTGCTTCTGGTCGTCCGTCATTAAAATTACCCTTTAAGTTGGTAAAAAAATACCCACCAATGCCACCCGTAAGTGAAAAACAGTTCAATTGTTTGGACAAAAATCGCCGCCTTTTTGGTTGCCTTATAGGGGCGCGACGAGAAGAAATCACTAAACGTCTAGCAGCAGAGTGGTTGACCTATTGGTCACCTATCGATGAGACCACGGTTCGATCCCCAGCATCCGCAAGTTTTAACTTTATACTCATGTATGCGTTCATGGGCGGGCACATGTGCAGGGCTTTACTCACCTGTTTTTTTCATTTTTACTTTTTTGTCCTTTCCTTTTCTCATTCTGTTTTCTTTCTTCTTTAAATTAATTCGGGGGATTTAAATATTCTAAAAAGTTGCGAGTTTTTAAAAAGATGTTTGAGAAATCATAAAATATATGTGAATTCAAAAGGTTTAGAAAATCATTAAATTTTTGCAGATTCCAAAAATGTTGGTGGTTTTACGAAACTGTTCGCAAAATTATAAAGAATCACAATTTGGAAAAATTGGTCGGGAAATAAAATCATGTTCATGATTTTGAAAAAATGATCATGTATTCAAAACATATTCGGGAATCTGAAAAAACAATATCCATGACATTTTAGAAAATCTTCATAAAAATAAATAAATAAATTGTTTTTTAAAAATTGTTTCCCAATTTTTTTAAAAAGATTGTTGATTCAGAAAATGTTTGTTGAGTCAAAAAATGTTAATGAATTCAAAACCGGTTCATACATTTAATTTTTTTGTAAACAAAACTAATTTTCATGATTTTTTTGAGAAAACTAAAAATTTCAAAAAAAAGTTTGTCGATTCAAAAAACTGTTCACTAATTCAAGAGTATTTTATGTCTAGGATTTGATTAGTTTTTCGAAAGTGTTTATATGGGAGTAGTTCGTGGTCAATGAGATTTGTTTTTAAAGTTTTAAACGTTCCCCTGCTCAACATAATGACAAGTGTGCATGCACGGGCAAACTCATAGACTTAGAATTTACCGCGTCGAATGCATTGTGATCATATGGATATCATGACCATCATTGGCTAGGGTGAGAAAAATAAATAAATGGTAACATGGTGAGCCACTATGTTAAAATAGAGTATGCTCATATATCAGGATATTGAGTCATACGTATTTGATTAGCCATAATTTTTTGTCTCCAGTTACAAATACAATCAATTAAGACCATGCCCCCCCTCCCCCCAAAATAAATAAATATTTAAGACCATGTCATCCAGTACTCCGACGTAACTTCTCATAGATAACTTACATAAGTGTAGCAAAGCTTTGTTAGAGCTCCAACAGCCGCGCCACACGCGGCGCGCTAAAAAGCCTTTTGCAGCGCGCGGACTGCCTGTTTTTACGCGGCGCGGTGCGCTTGCTCCAGCTGCCGCTGTAAAATTTAATGCGCGTGAGCCGCTCCAACAGGCGCTGCAAACCTGGACAGCGCGCGCTCTCGCATAAACAACATATGCATCCAAACACAACCAAGAAGATCAAACACAAATAAAATAAATCAACAATAAATAGTTCAATTTCATTATTACAACTCAAACAGATAGTTTATCTTGCAATAGACCAAATAGTTCAACAATACAACATCAATCGCACAAATCATAATGCTATTTGTCGCCCATTTCATGTGTACCACTCCTCAATGAGATCCTTCTGAAGATCATCATGCGTTTCGGCACGTCGAATGGCATGATAGGAGGCAACAAAACGGGCCACCCTGGCAGCCGTCCGCTGCACTCGCACGGGATGTCTCAAGAGTTCATACTGAGAGTAGTCTAAATCTTGGCCACGCTCATTCTCGATGATCATGTTATGCATGATCACACAAAGCTTGCATGATGTACCAAAGCATCTTTTGATCCTAAAATCTAGCCGGTCCTCTCACAATAGCAAATTGGGCTTGCAAAATCCCAAAAGCTCTCTCCACATCTTTTCTAGCCGCCGCCTGAGCATTGTGGAAATCAAGATTTTTCTTACCTTCCGGTTTTTTCAACGGCTTCACAAATGTCTGACACTTTGGGTAGATGCCATCAAGATAGTAGCCATAGTTGTATCTATGGCCATTTGCTACAAACTGCACCGGTGGCAGTTCACCATTTGCAATCTTATTCATCAGTGGTGACCGATTAACAACATTGATGTCATTCAAAGATCCGGGCATTCCGAGAAAAGCATGCCAAATCCAAGTCTCTTGATCAGCCACCGCTTCAAGGATTATAGTGGAACCCTTTTTTTGGCAGTGGAATTGCCCATGCCATGCCTTAGGACAATTCTTCCAACTCCAATGCATGCAATCTATTAAGCCAAGAATACCTGGGAAGCCACGAGCTTTGTTCATCTCCAATAGCCTTGCGGCGTCTTCAGCATTGGGAGATCTCAAATACTCCTGGCCAAACACTTGCACAATTCCGACGGCGAAGCGCTTGACACACATGATGGCTTGACTCTCACCCATGGCCAAGTGGTCATCAACTAGATCAGCGGGAATACCGTATGCCAACATACGCAAAGCTGTTATCACCTTCTGAAAGGTGCTATGCCCGAGCTCTCCGGCGGCATTCCTCCTTTGCTGAAAAAACCGGTCATGGCTCGCTAGTTTCTCTGCAATGCGTCTGTACAACTCGGTGCTCATTCTAAACCGGCGCCGGAAGTACGACTCGGAGTACACGGGATTATCCGCAAAATAGTGCCTGATCAATCTGTTGTGGGCATCGATCCTATCCCTGCAAATTTTCTGCCGACCCATAACCGAACCACCGTGCTTCGGTTTTTTATTGATGTGCATAGCTAGGATCATTGCAAGATCCTCCTCCTCTTCAATATCAAATATCAAATTCTTCTTTGGAAGAATCATATGACGAACTCGTCTACAATGTTCAATTTAAACTAGGCTATAAAAACTACAAACAACATGCATCAAATTCATGTAAAAAAATGTGAAGTTGAAGCAATACATACCTTGCAACGTTTTGTCGAACACCTTGTGGGCGCCGAACGGCAGTGGGCGGTCGGGTGCTATTCATCGGAGGAATGACGCGCGCAAGGGGCGACGGCGCTCGAAGGGAGAAGGAGGAAGCGGCAGCGGCGCGGGGATAGGCTGGGAAAGCTTGGAATGATCGCCAGGGTGGTGCGGGCGGCGGCGCCATCGCTTGGGTCGGGGTAGGTGGAAGTCGCGAGCGGGCGCTCGAGTGTGCGGCACGCGGTAGCGGGCGCAACAAATAAACTGCGCACGATGACGATTCGTACCACACGCTGAACTCTTTATGCCGCGCGCGCGGTTATTGCGCCTTCGCTAGAACTCGGTTAGCGATTGTGCGCGCATTAAAAACCATAAATTTGCGGTGGCGCGCTTATATAGCATGGCTGTTGGAGATGCTCTTATGGGTAACATAGGAGACATCTCTATTTCCTTCGAGTGGAGACCAGCGCCGACGTCGAGGTGGTGGTTCATGGTGCAGCCCCCGGCGACGGCAGCTGCAGCACACTGAGCGCGCGCGGTGGCTGCTGGCGGTGCAGGTGGGGGAGGGGCTTGCCGGCCGGAGGCGGAATAGGTCTAAGCCACGACGGGATCCATGTAACCATGTTTTTTTTTACAGCAAAACAACTTTATTTCTCAGACAATAGATAAATCATTTACATGCAGGTGAGAAATAAAATCAGGGATAGACTCCTCCCAAAAACTAGACAATCTTGTACTATAGCTATATCTAGCTAGTTCATCTGTCGTGGCATTTGCTTCGCGGAAACAGTGCGTGAAGACCACATTTGCAAATTCCCTTGATAAATCTTTGCATTCTGCAAGTAGCGCAACATCACTTCCCTGATAACAGTCACGTCGGTTGATCGCGTCCACGGCGAGGCTGCAATCTGATTCCACTTGCACACTACTACATCCAATCTGTCCTGCCAGGTACATCCCGTTTCTAATGGCATAAATTTCTGCGGAGTCCACAGACGTCACGTCTGGGAGCAACCAGGTTGCGGCGCCAATAAAGTTTCCACGATCATCTGGAGCTATAGCTCCTGTAGCTCCATCCCCATTCTCCAGCGAAAAAGATGCGTCCACATTTATCTTAACTGTCCCCCTACTGGGTTTCTTTCACATAAAATCACCCGTTCCATCTTTATGCTTTGGACTATAGGCTCTGAACTAACTGGTGGCAAGCACACGAATAGAAATCGCTGTTCGTTCTAGCGTTTGAGTGGTTTCTCCTTTGACAAACTCTCACCTCTGCCACCATATATACCAGGCCGTCACCATTAGCAATTCAGGATTCGGTATCTCCTTCGAGCCCCTCTCTGTCTTGGCTAACACCTCCATCGTTACCGATCCTGATCTATCTTGAGCAACTGCATGACACACTATTTCATTCAGTCCCAAAGCTCTCGAGACATCTCTTGCTCTGCGACAGGTGAAAAGACAGTGCTGGATGTCTTCATGTCCCACCCGACATAATGGGCACTGTGTCATACAGAGAACATGGCGCCCAGCTAAAATTCCATAGCAGGGGAGGGATCCGCGTAGAACCTTCCAGTCGAAGTGCTTGATCTTCCCTGCATAAATTCCAGTCAGTCTTCCATATGGGGTTGATCTGGGCATTACCTTGGCCATATGGTCGTATTAATCTGCCTCCAAATTGATGCTCAAATTCCCTATGGTAAGTCGACTTGACTGAAAAGTCCCCGACCTTGTATAGTTCCATGCCACGAAATCATCCATACCTTGTACATGTAAGGGTATTTGCAATATCCGTTGAACGTCCACTGGTGAAAAGTTATCCCTGATTAGAATTCAATCCCATTGGCCCGTGTGTGGATCAATAAGGTCCTCGACCTTGCTCAACATGACAGCCCCGCAAGGGGTAATCACTTTACGTGTCACGCTAGCGGGGATCCAAGGATCCTGCCAAATATCAATTCTTTTCACCTGTGCCCACACGCCAAATGCATCCAAGTTTCAAAGTTTGTATTCCTGCCATAATGCTTTGCCAAGTGAATGAAGAACCTTTCTTTGGCCCAGACTTTAGAATATTCCCATCCGGATAATATTTCGAACTCAATACACGTGCACACAAAGAATCTGGGTTCTGAATAAGGCGCCAACACTACTTTGCTAACATAGCAAGGTTGAAACTATGTAAGTCCCTAAATCCAAGTCCCCCTTTGTTCTTCGGAATGCACATCTTCCACCATGCATGCCAATGCATCTTCTTCTTCTCTTCATTATCTCCCCACCAAAACCATGAGATCTCATCAGTGATAGCTTTACAAATTTTTATAAGGAGCTTAAAAACTGACATTGCACAAGAAGGAATTGCCTGAGCCACTGATTTTACCAATATTTCTTTACCTTGCATTGATAGGATTTTTTCCTTCCATCCCTTCAGTCTCTGACAGACTCTATCAACAAGGTGTTGAAAGAAATTACTTTTGTCCACACCAACCATTGTTGACAGCCCCAAATATGTGTCAGATAGGGCCTCGGTAACAATGTTGAGCTCTCTACATACATCCTCTCTTACCACAATATTTGTATTGGGGCTAAAAAATACACTTGACTTCGTAGTACTAACCAACTGACCTGAGCTGCCGCAATATAAATCCAACACCTTTTTAAGGGTGGTAGCATTTTGTGTATTGGCTCTCATCAATATTAGCGAGTCATCTGCAAATAACATGTGAGAAATAGATGGTGCGTTCCTGCTCACCCGAATGCCTTCCAATCCACCCACTTCCTCCTGGTGAGCCAACAAACTAGAAAGACCCTCAAAGCATAGTAAAAACATGTATGGGGGTAAAGGGTCTCCCTGTCTCAGTCCTCTGGTCGGAATAAATTCCTCAGTCCCAGTGTCATTAAATCCCACTCTGTAACTAACTGAAGACACACACTCCATTATCATGTCGACCCATTGCACATCAAAGCCCATCTTTATCATTACCTCTTTCAGAAAACCCCACTCAACTCGGTCATATGCTTTGTTCATATCCAACTTCACTGTACAGAAGCCTTGAGATCCATGAGTTTTATTTTTAATTGCATGAAAACACTCATATGCAACTGAGGGAGTCCTGGATAAGGGGGTATCCGGACAGCCGGACTATATTCATCGTCCGGACTGTAGAAGCGTCAAGATACAAGACTCAAGACTTCGGCTCGTGTCCGGATGGGACTCTCCTTTGCGTGGAAGACAAGCTTGGCGATCCGGATATTATGTTTTCTTCCTTGTAACCGACTCCATGTAAACCCTAACTCTCCAGTGTCTATATAAACCGGAGAGCATGGTCCTTAGAAGGCCGATCACAATTACAATCATACCATCATAGGCTAGCTCTTAGGGTTTAGCCTCTACGATCTCGTGGTAGATCTACTCTTGTATTCCACATATCTTCAATATTAATCAAGCAGGAAGTAGAGTTTTACCTCCATCGAGAGGGCCCGAACCTGGGTAAACATTGTGTCCCTTGCTTCCTGTTACCATCAGCCTAAGACGCACAGATCGGGACCCCCTACCCGAGATCCGCCGGTTTTGACACCGACATTGGTGCTTTCATTGAGAGTTCCTCTGTGTCGTCGCTTCGAGGCTTGATGGCGTCTTCAATCATCAACGATACGGTCCAGGGTGAGACTTTTCTCCCCGGACAGATCATTGTGTTCGGCGGCTTCGCACTGTGGGCCAATTCGCTTGGCAAGTTGGAGCAGATTGACAGCTTCGCCCCTGGCCACCAGATCAGGTTCAGAAACTTGAACTACACGGCAGATGTCCGCGGACACTTGATCTTCGACGGATTTGAGCCTGCGCCAGGAGCGCCGGACAGCCACGACGAGCACGGCCTAGACCTGCTGTCGGATAGTGCCCGGGACATCATCCCCGAGGCAGCCCCGGATCTAAATCCAGGGCAGGTTGCGTTGCCTACGGACGGAGGGCTGGACCCCGCCCTGCAGGCCGCACACTTATCGGTGGTGGAGCCGAACACGGGTCTTACCTCAGTGGAGGCATGTAACCCTGGGCCCCCGAACTCATATCCGGTTGTTGGTCCTAGTCCGCTTACTCTCGAGCCAGCCGAGCTAGGCTGGGCTCCAGTAATGGAGTTTACCGCTGCGGACATCTTTCAGCACTCGCCCTTTGGCGACATGCTAAACTCATTGAAGTCTCTCTCTTTGTTAGGAGGCTCTGGGCCGAACTATGTCCGGCTTGAGTGGGAAGAAGGCGACGAAGGAATTCGCTGTCCACCCACCACCCACTTTGTCGCCACGATCGATGATTTAAACGACGTACTTGACTTTGACTTCGAAGACATCAACGGTATGGACGACGATGCAAGGAGACATACAGGAGCCACCGCTCACAGGGCGGTGGACAACCACCTCTTCATATGATATATATATATGGTGGACACTCTGAAAGAAACCAATGGCGATGAGGCAACGGAGGATAACCCCTCCAAGAAGAAAGCAAAGCATGGGCGTCGCCAGCGCCGCTCCAAGCCCCACCAAGGCAATACCAGCACCGGATACGATAATAATCCGGACGACGCCGACAATGAACACAACCCCGAACAGCCCGCCTTCGAGCAGGCCAAACAGGAAGACGGGCATGACATCCCAGATGAACAGGCGACGGACGGGTATCCGGAGGAGGACAACTACATGCCCCTCTCCGAAGACGAGATTAGCCTCGACGACGACAAGTTTGGCGTACCCGAAGACCCCGCAGAGCAGGAGCGCTTCAAGCGCCGGCTTATTGCCACTGCGAGAAGCCTGAAGAAGAAGCAGCAGCAGCAGCTCCAAGCTGATCAAGATCTGCTCACAGACAGATGGACAGAAGTCCTAGCATCCGAGGAATATGGACTCGAGCGCCCCACGGCTGACCGACCGCCTTGAGGCCGGGACAAAATGGCATATCAGCCAAAATACCAGCCTGTACCCCGCATCGGTTTACTACGGCCCGGGGCAATACTCAGGACATGTGCGATAAACTGGATAACGCCGCAGGACAACCAAGATCGATCTACGGATCACGGGGGCCCGCCGAGGCACATGACGATGACCGTCATACCGGATACACTAACAGCAAATCCGGCTGGGCCGAATACAACCAGTCAGACGCAGCCGGACTGCGCCGTGACATAGCCCGACATAGAGGCACCGCACATCCCCTCTGCTTCATCGATGAAGTGATGGATCATGAATTCCCAGAAGGGTTTAAACCTATAAACATCGAATCATACGATGGCACCACAGACCCCGCGGTATGGATCGAGGATTTCCTTCTCCACATTCACATGGCCCGCAGAGATGATCTACATGCCATCAAGTATCTGCCCCTTAAGCTCAAAGGACCTGCCCGGCACTGGCTAAACAGCCTGCCCGCAAATTCCATTGGCAGTTGGGAAAATCTGGAAAACGCATTTCTTGAAAACTTCCAGGGCATATATGTGCGACCTCCGGATGCCGATGACTTGAGCCGCATTACTCAACAGCCCGGAGAATCAGCCAGGAAATTCTGGACTCGGTTCTTAACTAAAAAGAACCAAATAGTCGACTGTCCGGACGCCGAAGCCCTGTCGGCTTTCAAGCATAATATTCGAGACGAGTGGCTCGCCAGACACCTCGGCCAGGAGAAGCCCAAGTCCATGGCATCTCTTACGACACTAATGACACGCTTTTGCACGGGCGAGGACAGCTGGTTGGCTCGCAGTAGCACTACGCCACATTCTGGAATTTCAGATGTCCGGGACAATAATGGCAAGCCATGGCACAACAGACACAAGCGACAGAACAACGGCGACAACACCGAGGATACGGCGGTCAATGCTGGATTCAGCGGACCCAAATCCGGTCAGCGGAAGAAGCCATTCAAGAGAAACAATCAGGGACCGTCCAGTCTAGACCGCATACAGGAATGCTCGTGCCAAATTCATGGCACCCCAGTCAAGCCAGCCAACCACACCAATAGAGACTGCTGGGTATTTAAACAGGCTGGCAAAATAAACACCGAAAACAAGGACAAGGGGCTGCACAGCAACGATGACGATGAGCCCCGGCATCCGAACATGGGGGGACAGAAGAAATTTCCTCCCCAGGTGAAAACGGTCAACATGATCTACGCCACCCACATCCCCAAGCGGGAACGAAAGTGAGCACTACAGGACGTATATGCGATGGAGTCAGTCGTCCCCAAATTCAATCCATGGTCAGCTTGTCCGATCACATTTGATCGTAGGGATCACCCTACTAGCATCCGTCATGGCGGCTCAGCCGCATTGGTTCTAGACCCAACATAGACAGATTTCACCTCACAAGAGTCCTTATGGACGGAGGCAGTAGCCTGAACCTGCTTTATCAGTACACAGTGCGGAAGATGGGCATTGATCCTTCAAGGATCAAGCCCACCAAAACCACCTTTAAAGGTGTCATTCCTGGAGTAGAGGCCTGTTGCACGGGCTCTATAACATTGGAAGTGGTCTTCGGATCTCCGGATAACTTCCAAAGCGAAGACTAATCTTCGATATCGTCCCTTTCCGCAGTGGTTACCATGCCCTGCTCGGACGAACCGCATTCGCTAGATTCAATGCGGTACCACACTATGCATACCTCAAGCTCAAGATGCCAGGCCCGCGCGGGGTCATAACAGTCAACGGGAATATGGACCGCTCTCTCCGTACAGAAGAACATACTACGGCCCTTCCGGCAGAAGTACAATGCGGCCTCCTCCGGCAAACCACCAATCCGGCGACGACATTTTCAAGCTCCGTCAAGCGAGGGGGGAACACCCCGCAGCAAGATCAGCAGGCACGACAAGAGCAGGACTAACAGTCCGGCCTCCGCTCAAATCCCATCAAAGCAGCATTCGTGCCTCGCGTATACAATTACGCACTCAAAATACCATGGGCACAGGCGGAGGCGTATCAGGGGCTCAGTCAACAGTACGGTATCATTTCATAACCTTTCCATTCACCCTTAAGGACATTGCTTTAGTGCAGCTTCTCCAGAATAGCCGGATTGTCGGACTTACATAGGAGAGGAAACCCAGGAGGCAACAGGCTTTGGGCACAGCAGGAAACACCCAGATGGAATCTATTTATGATTGTTGTTCCTGCTTTATCTATCTGTACATAGCCTGCCCCTGGATAGGATATGTCAAATAATCCTATTTGTCTCCGCCAAATGCATACATTGTAAACATACGCTTAAACGTATTATTTATCAATGGGAGACCACATATAGCGTCAGCTTACTTATTTTTATTTGAGCATTTTTTATAAATGTCTATTTAATTTTGCATCCGTACACTTTGATACGCGTAGTTTGCCAGGGGCTTCTTATGGTACCCCATAATACGGCAAGTTAAGTCCGAACACTTTCAACAGTGCGGCACCCCGAACTTATAGCATTATATGCATCAGCTCCGAATCATGTCTTGGGTTACGGTTGGGATAGCCCAGCTCCCTTGCTTTGGTGCCTTACATTCCGTTAATTCTGCTAAGGTACCGCAGGGAGAATTACTGTGATTGTGCCCTGGTTCTTCCGGACGAGCACCTCAGTAGAGAAAGCACAAAATTGTCCGACATGATGTGGCGAGAGACTGGTCGCTGTTCGGGAGGTCTTAAAATCCTTAAAGATTTTTCTGCTTTAGGCGTTAATTCGGCTTTGTCCGATATAGGCATGTATAGCACCCCAATTCGGCCTTCCGGATTCTAGGGGCTTCGCCGAAATTTAAAATTATAGACTTCTATGGCTAAGTGAGGGTTATAAAGCCGTATAGTCCGATTGTCTGGTTCGCTGCGCTGGACACCTCCTTAAGGGACCAAACATTTGGATAAAGAGTGTCCGGGTTTTTCCACGAACACCCCAGTACTAGTTACATGGGGGCGGAAGCCGACGACTGGCCTACTTTCAGAATTTGATAAACAGCCGCACAGAAGGTCATATTTTAAATCACAAAAGTGCTACATACCGCAAGTAACTTTGTCTTTAAATTACAAACATGACAGAAGCGAATTCATTCAAAAATTATGTCTTTGGTACATTCATCGGCCACGAGGCAAGCACCCTTCATAATGCCATCATAATACTTCTCGGGGACGCGATGCGGCTTGCCCTCCGGCGGCCCGTCCTTCACCAGCTTCTCCGCATCCAGCTTGCCCCAATGCACCTTGGCGCGGGCAAGGGCCCGACAGGCACCCTCAATGCAAACGGATCGCTTGATGACTTTCAGTCGCGGACAGGAATCCACCATCCGCTTGATCAGGCCGAAGTAGCTGGCGGGCAGAAGCTCGCCGGGCCATATCCGGACTATGAGATCTTTCATAGCCACTTCGGCTGCCTTGTGGAGTTCGACCAACTGCTTCAGTTGGTCACTCACAGGCGTTGCATGTTCGGCCCCAGCATATATGGACCAGAACAACTTCTCCGTTGAGCTCCCCTCCTGGGCACGGTAGAACTCCGCGGGATCTGATACGCTGCGTGGCAGGTCTGCGAATGCCCCTGGAGAGCTCCGGATTCGAGTAAGTAAAAGAAACGCCTCCTCCACATGTTTGCTTTGCATAAAAAAATCTTACCCGCTACTATTTTCTTGGCCTCCTGGATCTCTTGCTGAGTCCTCTCGGCTTCGGCCTTGGCGTCTTTTGTATTTGTAAGGGCCTTCGCAAGCTCGGCCTCCTTTGCTTTAAGCTCCCGCTCCGCAGACTCGAGCTTCTTGCCGAGCTCTTAGAGCTCTTCTTGTACCTCGCCCACTCGGGCCTGTTGCTTTTTGCGCTCCTTGAGTTCCAAGGCCGCTTTGTGTTCGGCCTCGGACAGTGCCTTCTTGAGAGGCGCCACTTTGGTGGTGGCCTCTTGTACCATATCATGACGTCTCGTCGTTAGCATAATCAAATTTTATTTACTATTCATTATATGAGAGAGGGGAACCATTCACCTTTGCTCTCCTCGAGCTGCCTCCTCGTGAGGCCGAGCTCTCCCTGCGCCCGCTCTAAGTCCTGCGTTAGGCCGGCGATTTCGGCCATGCGAGCAGTAGTGGCCAGCAGCATAGCCTGTTTATTTCAATTCAAACTTATTGTTAGACTCATGCGGATTATAATTGACCCTCCGTTTGGTTTTTCTTTCCGAACACCAAACAGAGTATCAGGGGCTACTACCTATCGGGTGGCAACTTCACATATTTTTACCGCTTACCTCAAAGCCTGTTATGAGGCTGGTTCAGGCTTCAGTTAGTCCGCTCTTGGCGGACGAAACCTTCTGAATCACTGCACTCATGAGAGTACGGTGCTCTTCATCTAGGGAAGCGCCTCAAAGCGCTTCCGGCAGACAATCCGGCACCTGGGGCGCAATGGAAGTCCTTGATACAGACGACCCTCCCTTCATAACAAGGGGCTGCCCGCCTAAGTACGGAACCACTGAAGGCTCCAGAACAGTGTTCGGCTGAGAGCCCGGCTTGCCGTGGCTCTCATCGACACGATCCGCGGGGACCTTGAACCCCGCGAGTCCGACGCCTGGGACGCCGCCTTGAGGCGCCTCCAGGGCCACCTCCGCCATCATCGGGAGCCTTCAGGACAACACCTCTATGTCGTCCACAGGACGAGGAGACGTGGCCGTTGGGAGTGAGTTCATTGCTGACTCACTCAAGGACCCGTCCGAAGACGACACACTCGGATGGGCCCTGGCCGGACTGCATACAAGTTCGGCATTATAAACAAAATTATGAAGCGAAAATTACGATTGAGTGCGGATACTTACGATCGCACAAGGGGCTTCTTCCTGGGCAGCCACCCTTCCTCGCTATCGGTGGCGGTGGCGGAGTAGTCCGGAAGGGATGCCTTTCCCTTCTTGGACGTCCCAGTCTCCCCCACCGGGGCGGCCTTCCTCTTCTTCCCTCACCCGACATGGGGAGGTGGTGTTTCTCCTTGTTCCTCCCCGCCTCCGCGGGAGGAATCTGCCTCGTCGTCATCAGACGACAAGGGTATGACGGCCTTACGCCGGGGGCCTCTCCTGGCCCCCTGGTTCGCCGTCTCAGGCCCCCCACCCTTTCCGGACGGGGCGGCATCTTCTTCTTCTTCTTCTTCCCCTTCGGGGGAGGAGTGCGCCTCGTCATCTTCGGACGAGGCTTGCGCAACCTTACTTCGGAGACCCTTTCGGGTCCCCGGGGCCTTCTTATCGGCCTTCTTCTCCGGCCCCTTATAGGGCAACAGGACCAACATCTTCGTTAGAAGATCATTGGCTGGACTTTCCGGCAACGGAGCCGGACTGTCGATCCGCTCCGCTGTCTCCACATACTCCTAAAACAAATATACACAATCACTTAGGAATTCCCCATGAGTACATTGGGAAGAACCAGACCCGGTGGCGGCCTGAGAACTCACCTGGGTAGGTTGCCGTGCGGCGTGGAGCCCGCGGTCCTCGGTTATGAGAGGAGGTACTTCGGTGGCCTTGAACAACACCTTCCACGCGTTCTTGTGCTTCATGCCATAGAGCCTCTGGAGCGTCCGGTGTTCGGCCGAGACGAATTCCCACAGATTGAATGCCCGCCTTTGGCACGGCAGAATCAGGCGAATGAGCATGACTTGGATCACATTGACGAGCTTGATGTTCTTGTCCTTCATGCCCTTGACGCAGTTGATGAGTCCGGTTAGCTCTGCAGATTCGCCCCATAACAGGCCCTTCTGTTCCCAAGAGGTGAGCCACATAGGGGTTCCAGATCAGAACTCGGGGCCGGCGCCCAGTTGGCGTCGTGTGGCTCGGTGATGTAGAACCACCCCGATTGCCACCCTTCACGGTTTCCGCAAAGGATCCGTCAGGCCAGGTGACATTAGGCATTTTGCCCACCATGGCTCCTCCGCACTCCGCTTGCTGTCCACTCACAATCTTTGGCTTCACGCAGAAGGTTTGGAGCCACAAGCCGAAATGAGGCTTGATGCGGAGGAAAGCCTCGCACACGACGATGAACGCCGAGATGTTGAGGACGAAGTTCGGAGCTAGATCATGAAAGTCTAGCCCGTAGTAGAACATAAGCCCGCAGACGAAGGGGTGGAGTGGAAACCCCAGTCCACGGACAAAGTGGGCAAGGAACACGACCCTCTCGTGGGGTCCTGGAGTTGGAATGACCTGCCCCTCGTCTGGTAGCCGATGCGATATGTCTGCGGCCAAGTATCCGGCCGCCCGGAGATTCACGATCTTCTTATCCGTCGCGGTGGAAGCCACCCACTTGCCTCCTGCTCCGGACATGACTAACTATGCGGAGAAGACCTGGACTAGGGCGCTGGAGCTCGAGGGGGCAAGAGTATGCGAGGGGGAAAGAAGGCGTGAGTAAAAATGAGGAACTCTTATCCTTTATAGAGGCGACGAAAGCAGTGTGCCTCCCCACTAGCCTGTTGAGAATCGCTCACTTCCCAAGCGCCACGATTGATGGCACGGGGGGATTACCCATACACGTATTGATGAGAATCCCGTGATAAGGGGACATGATCTCTGCTTTGACAAGACGTGTCAAGGAAACCGCCTCGCAATGTGCGCTGTGGCTGGTTGTGAAAAAAATGGTTCGAATAATGACCCGACTCTAATGGCATGTCATGTTGTCTAAAAGTTGTCAACTGAAGCATCATTCTCTCTATGGTGGTATGTGAAGATCATTTTGCAGATCCGGACACGACCTATGTGTTCGATGATAACCTTGGAGTATTCGGAGAAGGAACCCGCCTTGCAATGCCGAAAACAAGACTACGCGCCGGACTCATCGTCATTGAAGCCTGGTTCAGGGGCTACTGAGGGCGTCCTGGATAAGGGGGTATCCGGACAGCCGGACTATATTCATCGTCCGGACTGTAGAAGCATCAAGATACAAGACTCAAGACTTCGGCTCATGTCCGGATGGGACTCTCCTTTGCGTGGAAGACAAGCTTGGCGATCCGGATATTATGTTTCCTTCCTTGTAACCGACTCCATGTAAACCCTAGCTCTCCGGTGTCTATATAAACCGGAGAGCATGGTCCTTAGAAGGCCGATCACAATTACAATCATACCATCATAGGCTAGCTCTTAGGGTTTAGCCTCTATGATCTCGTGGTAGATCTACTTTTGTATTCCACATATCTTCAATATTAATCAAGCAGGAAGTAGGGTTTTACCTCCATCGAGAGGGCCCGAACCTGGGTAAACATTATGTCCCTTGCTTCCTGTTACCATCAGCCTAAGATGCACAGATCGGGACCCCGTACCCGAGATCCGCTGGTTTTGACACCGACAACAACCAACACATTATCAGTTATTAGGCGACCAGGAACAAAAGCACTTTGTGTTTCAGAAATTATCTCGGGTAAAATTTTCTTAAGCCTATTCACAAGCATCTTTGATACAATCTTATAAACCACATTGCAAAGGCTGATGGGTCTATACTGAGTGATTACCTCTGGGCACTCCACCTTTGGAATCAGTACAATATTTGTTGAGTTCCACCCATCCGATATCTTCTTCCCATTAATAGCAACTAGGACCTCGTCAGTAAGATCATCACCAATAACGTGCCAAAACCTTTTAAAGAATAGTGCATGAAGCCCATCAGGGCCTGGAGTCTTCATATCTCCAATCTGGAAAAGAGCTTTGTGTACCTCCTCCCTAGTATATGTAGCAGTAAGGAAATCATTCATAGGCCTTGTCACACGTGGTTTAACCAAGTTCAAAAGGCTCACGTCGGTTCCTAGCACATCAGAAGTAAAAAGACCAGTGAAATAATCACGAATAAGAGGTTTTAGATTATCATTGCCTTCTGTCCATACATTACCCACACCCTTTAGTTTTTTTATTAGGTTCCTCCTCCTATGAGCAGAAGAAAAATGTTGAAAGTAAGAGGAATTTCGGTCGCCTCGGTGAAGCCAGCTCACCCTTCCTCTTTGTGCCCAATATATTTCATCTTGCTCTAATAAGTTTCAATCAACACAACTAGTTCCTTCTGCTTCATACTGACCTCGGTAGAGAAGGGTAAGTGCGTAAGCGCCTCGAGGTCTTTCTGAGCCTTCCTTTCAGAACCTGCTTGTCCCAAACATAAAGGTCACCAAGCACTTCATCTATTTTTCCTTTTGCTGAATTACACAAACCCCGATGGTTAGCCTTTTGCCAGGCCGTTTTAACAATCTCGTCAACTGTATCTTCAGCCAGCCACTGGGCTTCAAACTTTTTCTTATGAATGGGGCTATTGTCGGCCACTCCAGAAAGATGATCCGTGTCAAGGAGTATGGGCCGGTGGTCCGACTTGCCCATTTCGATATTACACAAACCTGCCAGCGGATGCATGAGAATCCAACCGGCATTAGCCACGGCCCGATCAAGTCTCTCCCGTAGACCCCCGCGAAACCACGTAAACTTGTCACCCTCGTAGCCAATATCCTCTAACATACAATCTGAGAGTGTATCTTGAAAAGCTTGAAGTCGTGAATGATGTCGTGGGGCACCTCCTTCCTTTTCCGATGAGTACAAAATCTCATTAAAATCTCCAATAACCGTCCAAGGCAAACTGGATTGGGCATGAAGATCTCTGAGCACACGATACGTTCTATCTTTATTTTCCCAACTTGGCTCACCATAGAAACAAGTTAGCCTCCACATATCACCGCTTGGTCCAGCAACCGAAACATCAATGGAATCTAGAGTGGTAGTCCGGGAGTAGATCCTCACCTCCTTCTTCCAGACTAAGAGCAAACCACCCTTTCTTCCATCCAAAGATGGGGCAACGATCCTATGATCCATGCACAGCTTAACCATCGACTCATCTACCTTACTTTCATCCAGATGTGTCTCCGATAGAAAGAACGCATCAGGGTTGTGTCGCCTTTGGATGTCCAAAAGCGAGCGAACTGTCGGGGCTCTGAATACCCCGACAGTTCCAGCTTATGAGTTTCATTGCGTCCGGCGATCCCCTAGAGCAGGCGTCGCCGATATTAAATCAGTGTCAACAAAATAATTTCCATCCATAGTCTTGGTCCTATTGATTTTCCATGAGCCAGTGTCAGATGCATATAGTTCAGGAGGCCTTTTCCTCATCGAGTAATCCTTGCACGTGTCCTGATGGTGTTCCCAATCAGAAGCAATCTGTGTCCTCCTAGAACTCAACCTGTGTACTGGTTTGTCACGAAGCCCAGCTGCAAGTCACTCCTCGCCAAGCACCACCAGAATCTGTGCGAGTTCAAACCATCCCGGCAGCCACGACAGCTTCGCAACAACGGCCGCCATCTTTAATCTTGAAACCCTAGTACGACGAGGAAAGACGGACTGTGGATAATCCCTAGACCCGGGACCCCGTCGCTGGACCAGCTGGGCAGCCCGAGCGGTGCACAACGGAGGCGTCCGGTAGGGGAGAATACTCAACAACGGCGCCGCAGTCGAGAGAAAAAAACCCTAATGAGAGGGGACGCCACGGTCTTTTCAGCAGCCTACCCATGTAACCATGTTTAAGTGCAGGGAGAAGGGGGCCGTGCAAACACAAAATTAAGCCTAGTGTTTATGTCCCTACACCCGGCCTACATGAAGGCAAAGGGGCTGGAGTTTTAAAAAAAGAAAAAGGAAATTGTAAGCCGAGCACATCATTAGTGGTACTTGGTTTATAGAGCCAACCGTCACGCAGACGTTAAGTACATTGAGGATGGACTGGACAAATTGCAGCCATATAGTGCCGAGGCTATGCGTTTTCCATAGGTACACCGAGTGTTCCTTGTAAGTTGAACACATTTTAACGGTATTCGGCTTAGCGCGTGATATGTTGAGAGTTCGCTTTATACTGTGTACTTTTTTTAGGGTACTCGGCTTAGGTGTCTATAAGAGAGTATCTGACAAATAACACTCCGCGTCAGTATAAGCACTCGGCTACGAATGCTTTTTTCTTGTAGTGGGAGGGACGCCAGTGGCGGCAAAGCATCCGACTAGTGCGTGTGTGCCAAGTCGTTTCTCCTTCCACCCTTTGCTCTAGCTATGCACAGCCGTGGCAAATGGCGGCACCAGAGGAGGAGTTCTAGGGCCCATAATTTGGCAAAACCGGCCGTCCAACTCTGCTCTAACGCTCTATTGTCAGTTCTTCCGCCCTTGATGATGACATATACGTCTGGATGCTAAATAACCTTCCAAACATTGTTAACGTATACTACTACTTAACTCAGTGTTGTCCTTTACTCTCATGGATCTTGACATTGTCATAATTAAGGTGCAGAATCTTGGAAGAGGAAGATGGCAAAAATTTAGCTGCTCAAAAACTCTCCTAGCTACATAATGACATGAAAGTTTGAACATGACTCTTCAAGCCCGGACCGCAGAGCTCTTTCAAGTTTATAGACACTAGCCAGCTTTGCACTGATCATCCACATGCTCAGTTTCATGGGTCCCTTACAAACTCTGAGCCTGCTTGTGCTTGCCTCATTGGTCAGCTCAGCGGCGCCACCACCGTCCGGCTCCGGCCACCGCTTCACGCTCACTCACATTGACTCCAAAGGCGGCTTCACCAAGGCGGAGCTGATGCGCACGGCCGCACACAGAAGCCGCCTCCGAGCGGCCACGGGGTTTTCTAGGCCAGGCCAAGGCTCCGCTCGGGCCAAGTTGAGTACCTCATGGAGCTCGCCATCGGGACGCCACCTGTGCCGTTCGTCGCTGTCGATGTCAAAACCGGCGGATCTCGGGTAGGGGGTCCCGAACTGTGCGTCTAGGCGGATGGTAACAGGAGACAAGGGACACAATATTTTTACCCAGGTTCGGGCCCTCTCGATGGAGGTAAAACCCTACTCCTGCTTGATTAATATTGATGATATGGGTAGTACAAGAGTAGATCTACCACGAGATCAGAGAGGCTAAACCCTAGAAGCTAGCCTATGGTATGATTCTTGTTCGTCCTACGGACTAAAACCCTCCGGTTTATATAGACACCGGAGAGGGCTAGGGTTACACAGAGTCGGTTACAATGGGAGGAGGTCTACATATCCGTATCGCCAAGCTTGCCTTCCACGCCAAGGAAAGTCCCATCCGGACACGGGACGAAGTCTTCAATCTTGTATCTTCATAGTCCAGGAGTCCGGCCAAAGGTCATAGTCCGGTCATCCGGACACCCCCTAATCTGGGACACCCTCAGTAGCCGCTGAACCAGGCTTCAATGACGACGAGTCCGGCGCGCAGATTGTCTTCGGCATTGCAAGGCGGATTTTTCCTCCGAATACTTCATAAAAGATTTTGAACACAAGGATAGTGTCCGGCTCTGCAAAATAAGTTCCACATACCATCATAGAGAGAATAATATGTACACAAATCTAATCTGCTGACGTATTCCGTAGTGTGTCGTGCTACAGCCAAGCCTTTATTCGTTTTACTGTCCCACCTCAGCGCGTTTAGCGAGGCGGTTTCCTTGGCACGTCTTGCCAAAGCAGAGATCGTGTCCCCTTATTTCGGGATTCTCATCAATACGGGCGTGGGTAACCCAACCGCGCCATTAATCACGACGCTTGGGAGATAAGCGAGTTTTCCCAGGCTGGCGGGGGCACATAGTTTCGGCCGCCCATATAAGGGGATAAGAATCCACCCTTTCCATCTACGCCTTCCTCCTCCTTTGCTTATCCATTCCTGCGCACTCGAGCTCCAGGCCCAAGTCCGCACTTCCCACCTCAACCTTCTCCAACCATGTCCGGAGCGGGAGGCAGGTGGATGGCCTCCACCGTCACGGAGGGGCACATCAAAAAGTTGAGGAAAGTCGGATACTTGTCCAACAACATTGCGCACCGGCTCCCGGATGAGGGGCAGCTCATCCCCACCCCCAGGCCCCATGAGAGGGTGGTGTTCCTCACCCATTTCCTCCACGGACTGGGCTTCCCACTCCACCCATTTGTCTGGGGGCTCATGTTCTATTACGGCCTGGATTTCCATGATCTGACCTCGAACTTCATCCTCAATATCTCGGCGTTTATCGTCGTGTGCGAGGTCTTCCTCCGCATCAAGCCCCACTTCGGCCTATGGCTGAATACCTTCAGTGTCAAGCCGAAGGTTGTGGGCGGCCGGCAAGCAGAGTGCGGAGGCGCCATGGTGGGCAAGATGCCCAACGTCACATGGCTCGAGGGCTCCTTTGTAGAAACTATCAAAGGGTGGCAATCGGGGTGGTTCTACATCACCGAGCCGCGTGACCCTGAATGGGCAACGACCCCCGAATTCCAATCTGGCATCCCCAAATGGCTCACCTCCTGGAAAGAGACGGGCCTGTTGTGGGGTAATTCGGAAGAGGTGACCGTACTCCAAACCTGCATCCAAAACCTGGTGGACAAGAAGGTTAAACTTGTCAACATAGTCCAGGTCATGCTCTTCCGCCGGATCCTCCCGTGTCAACGACAGGCTTTCAATTTGTGGGAGTTCGACCCGGCCCGGCACCAAACTTTGTCCAGGCTCTTTGACACAACACACGAGGACGCCTGGAAGGTGCTATTCAAGAGCTCCGAGGTTCCCCCTCCCATCACCGAGGTTCGCGGATTCTACGCAAAGCGCCAAGCCAGCGAAGTAAGCTTGTTTTACCCTTTACCGGATACTTGTTTTTCATAGTGTGACTCTATGCGGGATCTAAGCTCCTGCTCCTTTGACAGGACTGGAAGAAGACGTCCGGACAGTTTGACTGTCCGGTTCCCTTGCCCGAAGGCCCAGCGAATGCACGCTTAATGAAGCTGCTGGTTCCGGCACCTCACGTGGTGCCGGAGAAGAAGGCCAAGAAGAAGGCCACGGGAACTCGAAAGAGTTCTCGGCGCCTGGTGGTGTCGGATTCATCGCCCGACGACCCCGAAGCGCACTCCTCCTCCGAAGATGAGGAGGAGGAAGAAAAAGCCTCCCCCCTCCAACGGGGGGAGGAAAGATAAGGAAGGCCGCCCCAACTGGGGAGGCCGGAGGGTCCAAGAAGGGGAAGACCCTTCTTCCGGACTAAGCCTCCGACGCCGACGCCGGCGGAGAGGAGTGGCCATCCAGGGCCAAGCCCCTGGCCAAATCATAAGTATCCGGATACCAGAATAACTCATGGTGTTCCTTTATTGCACAGTACCTTCTGACACCGAATATAATCGTGCAGTCCGCCCAAGGCTCAGCTCAACGATTCGTCGAGCGGCTCCCTGGATTCGTCGGATGTGAATAGTCTTTCACTCCCGACTGCTACCTCCCCCCGCCCTACGGACGATGCCGAGGTGGAGTCCCAAAAGGGGCTAAGCCAGGAGGAGGTGGTCCTGGAGGCGCCGCAAGGCGACCTCCCGAACTCCAGGCCCAAAGGGGATAAAACCCCAGAGGGATCTAAGTCCGGCCCTAGGTCGGACACCGCATCGGAACCTTCAGTGGTTCCGGAGTCCGGCAGGCGCCCCCCTCGCAAGAAGGGCACGCCTACAATGCCGGTGGCCTCCGTCCAACCGGAGGCACCGGACAATTTGCTGGAGGTGCTTAACGGCGCCTCCATCGACGAGGAGCACCGTACTATTATGAGTGCGGTGATCCAGAAGGTTCAGTCCGCCAAGGGCGGGCTGACAGAAGCCTGTGCCAGCCTTCTAACAGGCTTTGAGGTATGTATTTAAAACATGTAAAAATATTACCGCATAGACAGTAGCCCCTGATGCTCAGTTTGGTGTTCAGAAAGAAAAGACGGACTGAGGATCTAAAAAGATATACGCAGGAGTCTAACATAAATATGTCAATATGGTAATGCAGGCTGCGTTGCTAACCTCTGCCGCACTGACTGCGGAGGTCGATGCATTGAAGCAGAGCCTCGAACGGTCCGAGAACGAGCTCGGCCTTGCCAAGAAGCAGCTCGAGGAAAAGGAAGGTAGGTAGTACCTTACGTAAGTATATATAAAAATACCTGGTTGCAAATAGTGACAGGACCAACGTGAATGTTACAGGGGCCACAACCGAGGTGGCAACCCTGAAGGAAGCGTTGTCCAAGGCCGAAGACAATGCAGTCGTGGAGCGCACCGAGCGAGAGAAGCAGGAGGCTCGGGCGGAGAAGGTGCGGCAAGAGCTCCATGCTCTTGTGAAAAAACACGAGATTGGAGCTTGACTCAAAAACTCGAGAGTCCGAGCTTGCCTCGGCCCTTGAGAGCGCCAAATCCACCAAGGCCGAAGCCCAAAAAGGAAATTGAGGCGATGAAGAAGATAGCGGCGGGTAAGGCATTCTTTATGCAAAGCAAGCACGCGAAAGTGAATTACTTGTTACTTACCCGAGTCCGGAGCTCTCCAGGAGCATTCGTAGATCTGCCCCGCAATGTGTCTGACGCCGCCGCATTCTACCGAGCCGAGGAAGGGAGCTCGACGGAGAAGGTGTTCTGGTCCCAGTATGTTGAGGCCGGACACCCGGTGCCCTCGAGCGACCAGCTGAAGCAGCTGCTCGAGCTCCATAAGGTAGCCAAACAGGCCATGAAGGGCTTAATAGTCCGGCTGTGGCCTGGGGAGGTTATGCCTGGGAGCTACTTTGGGCTGGTGAGGCGGCTGGTGGATGCCTGTCCATGGCTTGAAGTCATCAAACGCTCCGTATGCATCGAAGGCGCCCGCAGGGCCCTTGCCCGTGCTAAAGTGCACTGGGGCAAGCTGGATGCTGAGAAGCTGGTGACAGATGGGCCACCGGAGGGGAAGGAGCATCACAGGCCCGAGATGTATTATGAGGGCGTCCTGAAGGGTGCCCGCCTTGTGGCGAACGAATGTTCGAAGGATTTAATTTTGAGTAAACTCGCTCGTGTTTATCCTGTGCGCTGAAAACTTGTTCATATGCGCTAAGCAACGCTTTTTGAATTTAAAATATTACCTTCTGTGCGGCCGTTTATTAAATCTGAGAGATGCAAGTCGTCGGCTTCTACCCCCATGCCATGAGTGCTGAGGTGTTCGGGATAAACCTGAGCGCTCTTGTTCCCATTCTTGGGTCCTTTAAGGGAGGCGCTCAGCACAACGAACAAGATAATCGGACTATAATGCTTTATCACTCTCACTTAGCCATAGAATTCTATAATTTTAAATTTCGGTGAAGCCCCTAGTATTTGGAAGACTGAGTCCGGGGCGCTAACCACGCCTAGGCCGGACAAAGCCAGCTCCTCGCTCTAAGCGGCATAAGTCTTTAGGGACTCGAAAAACCTCTCGAACAGCGACCAGCTCTCGCCCTATCATGACGGTCAGTTTTAGCTTTCTTTACTAAGGTGCTCAACCCAGCTCAACTGGGGCACAATCGCAGTAGTTCTTCCAGCGCTACCTTAGCCGATATAGCGGAATGTAAGGTACCAAAACATGGGAGCCGGGCAAACCCAACTATTGACCCAAAAGATGATTCGGAGCCGATGCATATAATGCTATAAGTTCGGGGTGCCGCACTCGTGAGAGTGTTCGGTCTTCTCACACCATATTCTGGGGTACTTAAGCCCCTGGTGTATTGGCCGTACCAAAGTGTACGGTTGCATAATGTCATAACTGAACATATTTACATAAAAAATGAATGCAATAATAGACAAGTGCTATGTATTGTTTATTAAAGGGCTGCTATGAAAGTAGAATGATACAAATAGTGCGATGAGCAAGAGATGGGATTATTTGACATGTCCCCCTCTAGGGGCAAGCTGCGAGACTTTAAGTAAGGCAGGTATTTAGCTCGTTATAGAGACCACCTGGACATTCGACGTGGCTTGCTGTCTCCCTGGCTGTTGCATCGTGTGTTCGGCAATTGTACTGCCGGACAGGCCTTCCTGAGAGTGGAGTCCTGAAAGTAAGAAAAGAGAAATTACAAAATCGGGAGCCCCTAGTGCGGTTGAACCGCATTCTGAGCGTGCCGTGGTTGTGCCCCTCCCCTTATGCCCATGGTATTTCCAGAGCGTAATTATGTACGTGTGGTACTAGTTTCGCAATCTCGCGAGGGCTGGGGTTGGGGCCGCACTGCTATGCTTGCTCGGAACATGCCAGACGGTCTTGTTGTAGGTTACTTCGGGCGCGCTTGACGGTGTCCGGACGTTTAACAGCGGGACTGTAGAATTGCCTTGAGAGGCTACTTTGTACTTCCGCCGCGAGGGCCGCCGTGTGCTCCTCTGTTCGGAGAGAGCGTTTGGTGTTTCCATTGACCGTAATGACTCCTCGAGGGCCTGGCATCTTGAGCTTGAGGTATGCGTAGTACGGCACCGCATTGAACTTTGCAAATGCGGTTCGCCCGAGCAGGGCGTGATAGCCACTGTGAAACGGGACTATGTCGAAGATTAACGCCTCGTTTCACAAATTATTCGGGGATCCGAAGACCACTTCGAGTGTTACTGAGCCTGTACAGCTAGCCTCTACACCTGGTATGATGCCTTTAAAGGTCGTCTTTGTGGGTTTAATCCTTGAGGGATCTATGCCCATTTTTCGCATTGTATCCTGATAAAGCAGGTTCAGGCTGCTGCCGCCGTCCATGTGGACTCTAGTGAGGTGAAATCCATCAATGATTGGGTCTAGAACCAATGCGGCGAATCCACCGTGACGGATGCTAGTGGGGTGGTCCCTTCGATCAGAAGTGATCGGGCAGGAGGACCATGGGTTGAACTTTGGGGCGACTGACTCCAACGCATATACGCCCTGAGTGCATGCTTCCGCTCCCTTTTGGGGATCTGGGTTGCGTATATCATGTTTACCGTCCGCACTTGTGCTGGAAAACCCTTCTGTCCTCTGTTGTTCGGCGGCCGGGGCTCCTCCTCGTCATCACTATGCAGCCCCTTGTCTCTGTTTTTGGCACTTAACTTGCCTGCCTGCTTGAACACCCAACAATCCCTGTTGGTGTGATTGGCTGGTTGTTCGGGGGTGCCGTGTATCTGGCACGAGCAATCGAGTATCTGGTCCAAACTGGACGGGCCCGGAGTATTTCTTTTGAATGCCTTTTTCCGCTGATCGGGTTTAGAGCCTCTGAATCCGCCATTAACTGCCGTATCCTCAATATTGTCGCTGTTAATGCGGCGCTTGTGCTTGTTGTGACGCGACCTGCCATTGTTGTCCTTGGTATCCGAATTACCAGGGCTTTTGGTCATGTTATTACTACGATCTAGCCAGCTGTCTTCTCCCGCGCAAAAGCGGGCCATGAGTGTTGTGAGGGATGCCATGGATTTCGGCTTTTCCTGTCCTAGGTGTCGGGCAAGCCATTCGTCATGGATGTTATGTTTGAAGGCTGCAAGGGCCTCTGTGTCCGGATAGTCGACGATTTGATTTTTCTTGGTTAGGAACCGTGTCCAGAATTGTCTGGCCGATTCCTCTGGCTGCTGAATTATGTGGCTTAGGTCGTCGGTGTCTGGTGGTCGCACATAGGTGCACTGGAAATTGTCAAGGAATGCGAATTCCAGGTCCTCCCAGCAACCAATTGACTCTGTTGGCAAGCTGTTAAGCCAATGCCGAGCTGGTCCTTTAAGCTTGAGTGGGAGGTATTTGATAGCGTGTAGATCATCGCCGCGGGCCATGTGGATATGAAGGAGATAATCCTCGATCCATACCGCCGGATCTGTTGTGCCATCATATGATTCAATATTTATGGGTTTAAAACCCTCGGGGATTTGATGATCCATTACTTCGTCTGTGAAGCATAGTGGGTGTGCGGCGCCTCTGTACTGGGCTATATCACGACGTAGCTCATATGAGCTTTGCCTGCCGTGTTCGGCATGGCCGTATTTGTCATATCCGACGCGACGGTTATCGTCACGTGTTGTGGGGCGCCCACGCAATCCGTAGATCGATCTTGTTTGCGTTGCCTTGTCCTCCAATATGTCACGTAGGTCTGGTGCATTTCCCCGTGCCTTGGTATTTTTTGAGTGGCGCCGGGGTGCGGCTTGAATGGATGGCCAAGAGGCCTCTCTGTCGCGGCCACGAGGTGGCCGGTCGGCCGCGTCCTGCGTTGGTGACGTAGGTTTAGGTGCTTCCTCCTCTAATTGGGGTAGCAGCCTGCACTTTGGGTAGCTCTTGGAGGGGCGTTCGAGTTTGTACTCTTCGGCCGCTGGGACTTCAGTCCATCTGTCGGCTAGCAAATCTTGGTCAGCTCTAAGTTGCTGCTGTTTTTTCTTGAGGCTACTCGTCGTGGCCATAAGCTTGCGTTGGAAATGCTCTTGTTCGACGGGATCCTCAGGCACGACAAATTCGTCGTCGGCGAGGCTTGCCTCGTCTTCGAAGGGAGGCATGTAATTATCGTCCTCTACCTCCCTGTCTGCCGCTCTCTTATGAGGGCTGGCTTCTCCATCCTCCTGCGCTGAATCCTGCTGGAGGGGGTTGTCTTTGGCACTATCTGGGGTATTATTGTCTCCGGTGCCAGAATCGCCGTTTTTGCTTTGGCGGGATTTAGAGCAGCGCCGCTGACGCCGGCGCTTAGGCTATTTCTTGGAGGGTCATCCTCCGTTGTTCCATCGCCACTCCCTTCTTTCGGGGTGTCCACCATGTAGATGTCATATGACGAGGTGGCTTTCCAGTGCCCTATAGGCGCTGGTTCTTGGTCGTCTCCTGCATCGTTGTCCATACCGTCGATGTCTTTGGAGTCGAAGTCGAGCATGTCGGTTAAATCATCGACAGTGCCAATGAAGTGGGTGGTGGGTGGGCTTCGAATTTCTTCGTCGTCCGCATCCCAACCTTGCTGATCGTAGTCCGGCCAGGGCTCTCCGGATAAAGAGAGACTTTAGTGAATTCAGGATGTTGCCAAAGGGCGAGTGCTGAAAGATGTCCGTGGCGGTGAACTCCATGATCGGCGCCCAATTGGGTTCGATCGGAAGGGGTGCGGAAGGTTCGGAGTCCGGAAAGGAGTCCGGCACCTTGGAGTCACGAGCTCCGCAAAGGACGAGGCTGGTATTCGGCTCGATCGCCGTAGAGATTGCAGCCCCCGAGGCGGTGTCCAACCATCCATCCTCGATTAGCGCAGTCGGCTCCGAGCTAAAGGTCAGAGTGGACACTGGGGCGGCCTCCGGGGCACTGTTCGGCGGCAGAGCTAGATCATGCCCGTCATGACAGTGCGGCGTGCTAGGTTGTGGCTCGAATCCGTCGAAGATCAAATCCCCACGGATGTCGGCCGTGTAGTTCAAACTCCCAAATCTGACCTGATGGCCAGGGGCGTAGCTTTCGATCTGCTCCTGATGGCCAAGCGAATTGCCCCGCAGTGCAAAGCCGCTGAATACGAAGATCTGTCCGGGGAGAAAAGTCTCACCCTGGACCGCATCATTGTTGATGATCGGAGGAGCCATCGGGCCTAAAGGTGATGACACAGAGGAACTCTCAATGAAAGCACCAATGTCTGTGTCAAAATCGGCGGATCTCGGGTAGGGGGTCCTGAACTGTGCGTCTAGGCGGATGGTAACAGGAGACAAGGGACACGATATTTTAACCCAGGTTCGAGCCCTCTCGATGGAGGTAAAACCCTACTCCTGCTTGATTAATATTGATGATATGGGTAGTACAAGAGTAGATCTACCACGAGATCAGAGAGGCTAAACCCTAGAAGCTAGCCTATGGTATGATTGTTGTTCGTCCTATGGACTAAAACCCTCCGGTTTATATAGACACCGGAGAGGGTTAGGGTTACACAGAGTCGGTTACAATGGGAGGAGATCTACATATCCGTATCGCCAAGCTTGCCTTCGACGCCAAGGAAAGTCCCATCCGGACGCGGGATGAAGTCTTCAATCTTATCTTTATAGTCCAGGAGTCCGGCCAAAGGTCATAGTCCAGCCATCCGGACACCCCCTAATCCGGGACTCCCTCAGTCGCCCTCTTCGACACCGGCAGCGACCTCACCTGGACGCAGTTTCAGCCATGCAAGCTCTGCTTCCCGCAGGACACGCCCGTCTATGACCCGACTGCCTTGTCCAGCTTCTCCCCTCTAACCTGCTCCAGCAACGCGTGCCTGCCCGTGTGGAGCCGTGGATGCGCCCCTAGCTCCCTCTGTGGCTACCGCTATGCCTACGGTGACGGCTCCCACTCGGCTGGCGTCCTGGGCACGGAGACGCTCACGTTCGGCTCTGGCCCCGGCCAAGTACCGGCCGCCTTTGCCGGAGCTGTCGCGTTCGACTGCAGCAGAGACAACGGGGGCGACTGGTACAACTCCACCGGGCTGGTCGGCTTCGGTCGCGGGAGCCTGTCCCTCGTGGCGCAGCTATGGTTCGGGAAGTTTTCCTACTGCCTCACCGGCTTCTTCAATACCAGTCTGGGCAGCCATGTCTTGTTCGGCTCCCTCGCGGAGCTGGCCCACGGGGGCGGGGGCGCCGCCGCCGTGCAGTCGATGCCGCTTGTGCAGAGCCCACAGAGTCCATCGCGGTACTATGTTTCTCTCAAGGGCATATCGCTCGGCGACGCTCGCCTGCCGATCCCGAACAAAACCTTCAAGCTACACGCCGACGGCACGGGCGGGATGATTGTCAACTCCGGCACCATCTTCACGGTCCTCGTGGAAAGTGCTTTCAGGGTGGTCGCCAACCACGTGGCCGAGGTGCTCGACCAGCCGGCGCTCAACACGACGAGCCTGGAGAGCCCTTGCTTCCCAGCTCCCGCTGGTGAGCGGCAGCTCCCGGCCATGCCGGACATGGTGCTGCACTTCATCGGCGGTGCAGACATGAGGTTGCATGGGGACAACTACATGTCCTTTAACGAAGAGGACTCGTCATTCTGCTTAAACATTGTTGGGACAACGTCGGCTTCGGGTTCGGTGCTGGGCAATTTCCAGCAACAGAACATACAGATGTTGTTCGACATCACCGTAGGGCACTTCTCATTTGTTCCCACCGACTGTAGTAAGCTCTGAGGTCTACCTGGACACCCTTTTTTACCAGCAAGCCTGAGGGCTTTTTACTCCTTATCAAAGATCGTTTCATCGTTTATAAGTGATTGCATGAGAAATGTAGGAGGTTCATCGACCCAGGTACACAAATCTGAATAAAACAGAAACAATCTAGCTATCTCATGAGCTGCCACATTTGCTTTCCTAGGGCATAACTCATAGGAAACATCGTCAAACGCACTTGCATGCAGGTGCAGTCATGAAAAATTGCTGAACTTACAGTTACAGAAAACCCTCCTGAGATAAGAGTAGATATTACCTGTTCATTGTCAGACTGAAGAATAATCCTGTAACGCCCCATTACTGAGCAAACCATATGCCATCTTGAGCCGCAGTAGCTTCAGACATAAGACCATTTGTTGCTCCTTCAATTCTGAAGCATCGAGCGGCCACGAATCCTCGATGCACTATTTTTTCATGCGTGGCAGCATGGGATCAAATGATATCCAATCAAAACACTTCCATGAATAAAGGGGTGGCTCTACAATTAATAGGATTGTGAAAGAAACACTACACGAAAAAATTTGTATGCCAAGGAGTGTATTTCCATGGACACTTGGCACAAAGCACTACATAAAAAATATAAGCACAAAGCACTACGGCGTAAGCCAACAATCAACCCTAAGTCCCTAACACATGAAAATGGAGGACCTTTGTCTTAGACCATCATACGCCAAGCAAAGTTTGAGAAACGCCCGGTTAGACAAACACTAGTCATATTTCGGGAAAGACACTCGGCTTATACACTATGTTCGATAAAATAGCTGCCACGTGGCCATGCTCACTACACTTGACGAGTCCATGACAGCGGGCGCTATAGTCCGTGACAACATGAACACTCGTCATATTTTCCCTTTCCTTTTTTGTATATGCAAAACCCTTCGTCTCTCGTAAGCCGAGTGATCAAGAGGAAACACTCATCTTAATTTTTGGATATCTTTGAGTTCATGCCCCCGCTCATGCCCCATCGAATTCTTGTTATTAGTTAAAGCACACAACCAAGGCAAACCATGACGCTGCCTCACCCCGTCGCCTACCCTATTCAAGGGCACACATAGGTATGTTAAGAATTGTCTATGCTTGCCAATGCACTGCTAACATAGGAAGGAGACAAGAAATGACTATGGATTATAATTTGGTTTGTGAACCTTTTGATGTTTGGGGGCTGGACTATTTCGGTCCATTCACTGCTTCATATGGGCATACTCCTATTCTTTTAGTTGTAGATTATGTTACCAAGTGGGTGGAAGAGATTCCGATGCATCATACCGATGCCCCTACTTCTATAAATATGATCAAGGACATCATCTTCCCCGGGTTTGGAGTACCTAAAGTTCTTATTACTAATGGACGGTCTCATTTTATACAAGGTATATTTAAAAGGGTCCTCCACAAGTATGAAGTTACACATCGTGTCGCGTCACCCTACTATCCACAAACAAACGGGCATGTGGAGTTGTCAAACCGAGAGGTGAAAACCATAGTTCAAAAGATGGTGTAGAAATCAAGGATGAATTGGGCACGATGAAGGAAATATGCCCTAGAGGCAATAATAAAGTTGTTATTTTATATTTCCTTATTCATGATAAAGGTTTATTATTCATGCTAGAATTGTATTGATTGGAAACTTAAATACATGTGTGAATACATAAACAAATACCGTGTCCCTAGTAAGCCTCAACTAGACTAGCTCGTTGATCAAAGATTGTTAAGGTTTCCTAACCATGGACACGAGTTGTCATTTGATAACGGGATCACATCATTAGGAGAATGATGTGATGGACAAGACCCATCCGTTAGCTGAGCATAATGATCGTTCAGTTTTATTGCTATTGCTTTCTTCATGTCAAATACATGTTCCTTCGACTATGAGATTATGCAACTCCCGGATACCAGAGGAATGCCTTGTGTGCTATCAAACGTCACAACGGAACTGGGTGACTATAAATATGCTCTACAGGTATCTCCAAAGGTGTTTGTTGAGTTAGCATAGATCAAGATTAGGATTTGCCACTCCGAGTATCGGAGAGGTATCTCTGGGCCCTCTCGATAATACACATCATAAGCTTGCAAGCAAACGACTAAGGAGTTAGTCACGAGGTGATGTATTATGGAACAAGTAAAGATACTTGCCGGTAGTGAGATGAACTAGGTATAAAGATACCGACAATCGAATCTCGGGCAAGTAACATACCCCTGGACAAAGGGAATTACATATGTTGTCATAACAGTTCGACCGATAAAGATCTTTGTAGAATATGTAGGAGCCAATATGGGCATCCACGTTCCGCTATTGTTTATTGATTGTAGAGGTTTCTCGGTCATGTCTACATAGTTCTCGAACCCGTAGGGTCTGCACGCTTAATGTTCGATGATGATATAGTATTATATGAGTTATATGATTTGGTGACCGAATGTTGTTCGGAGTCCCGGATGAGATCATGGACATCACGAGGAGTCTCGAAATGGTCTAGAGTTAAAGATTGATATATAGGACGATGGTATTCGGACACCGGAAGTGTTTCGGGGGGTACCGAGTACTTATCGGGTCACCGGAAGGGGTTCCGGGCACCCCGGGCAAAAGATATGGGCCTTATGGGCCAAGAGGGGAAACACACCAGCCACAAAGGGCTGGTGCGCCCCCATTGAGCTGGCCTAGGAGGAGAAGGAAAGAGGGGAAGGGAAAGGAAAGAGTGGAATAGGATCCCCCCTTCCTTCCCTCCCCCCCTCTTTCCTTCCCTCTCCGACAAACATGGCAGGGGGGCGACCAAGGGCATGAGCCCAAGTAGGATTTGGACCTACTTGGGGCGCCCCTTGGCCTCTCCCCTCTCCCTCTCCTCTCTCCATCCCCCCTCTCCCCAGACAATTGCCTAGCCGTGTGTGGCTCCCCCCTCCGCCATTTACAAACCCGGTCATATTTTCGTAGTGCTTTGGTGAAGCCCTACGGAGATCACTTCACCATCACCGTCACCACGCCTTCGTGCTGACAGAACTCATCTACTACCACGATGTCTTGCTGGATCAAGAAGGCGAGGGACATCACCGTGCTGAACGTGTGCAGAACACGGAGGTGCCGTGCGTTTGGTACTTGACCGGTTGAAGCGCGAAGAAGTTCGACTACATCAACCGCGTTCTGAAACGCTTCCGCTTACGATCTATGAGGGTACGGAGACACACTCTCCCCCTCGTCCATGGATAGATCATTGCGTGTGCGTAGAAATTTTATGTTTTCCATGCAACGATTCCCAACATTGGCATCATGAGCTAGGTCTATGCGTAGATGATATGCACGAGTAGAACACAAAGAGTTATAGGTGGTGATAGTCATACTGCTTACCACCAACGTCTTATTTTGATTCGGAGGTATTGTGAATGAAGCGGCGCGGACCAAACTTACATGTCCACGTACATGAGACCAGTTCCACCGACATACAAGCAACTAGTTTTGCATAAAGGTGGCCCGCTGGTGTCTGTTTCTCCTATTTTAGTTGAATCGAATTTGACTGCGACCGGTCCTTGAAGAAGGTTAAAACAACAAACTTGATAAATCACTGTTGTGGTTTTTTCCATAGGTAAGAACAGTTCTTGCTAGAAGCCCGTAGCAGCCACATAAAACTTGCAACAACAAAGTAGAGGACGTTTAACTTGTTTTTGCAGGGCATGTTGTGATGTGATATGGTCAATACATGATGTGATATACGCTGTTGTATGAGATGATCATGTGTTGTAAATTTATCGGCAACCGACATGAGCCTTATGGTTGTCTCTTTATTGTATGAAATGCAAACGCCATCTAATTGCTTTACTTTATCGCTATGAGTTAGCAATAGCTGTAGAAGCAATAGTTGGCGAGACGACCACGATGCAACGATGGAGTCAAGGTGTCGAGCCGGTGACGACGGAGATCATGACGATGCTTTGGAGATGGGGATCAAAAGCACAAGATGATGATGGCCATATCATGTCACATATTTTTATTGCATGTGATGTTTATCTTTTATGCATCTTATTTTGCTTAGTACGGCGGTAGCATTATAAGTTGATCCCTTCACTAAATTTCAAGTTAAAAGTGTTCTCCCTGAGTATGCACCGTTGCTACAATTCATCGTGTTGAGACACCACGTGATGATCGGATGTGATAGACTCTACATTCACATACAACGGGTGTAAGACAATTTTGCACATGCAAAATACTTGGGTTAAACTTGACGAGCCTAGTATGTACAGACATGGCCTCGGAACACTAGAGACCGAAAGGTCGAACGTGAATCATATAGTATATATGATCAACATAGAGATGTTCACCGTTGATGAGTACCCCATCTTACGTGATGATCGGACATGGGTTAGTTGATTTGGATCACGTATCAGTTAGATGTTTCTTGAGGGATGTCTATTTAAGTGGGTGTTCTTAAGTAATTTGATTAATTGAATTAAAAATTTATCATGAACTTAGTCCTGATGCAAATTATGTTGTAGATCAATAGTTCACGTTGTAGCTTCCCTATTTTTGATATGTTCCAAGAGAAAACTAAGTTGAAAGATGATAGTAGAAATAATGCAGACTTGGTCTGTGATATGAGGATTATCCTCATTGCTGCACAGAGGAATTATGTCCTTGATGCACCGCTAGGTGATAGACCTATTGCAGGAGCAGATGCAGATGTTATGAACGTTTGGCAAGCTCGAGATGATGACTACTTAATAGTTTAGTGTACCATGCTTTACGGCTTAGAACCGGGACTTCAAAATGTTTTGAACGCCATGGAGCATATGAGATGTTCCAAGAACTAAAATTGGTATTTCAGACTCATGCCCGTGTCAGGAGGTATGAGACCTATGACAAGTACTCCGCTCCTCACTCACGAGAAAATGGCCGGTCACCGGGATGCCCAGTCCCATGCTCAAATCAAATCAAAATAATTGCAAACAAAACTCCCCCAGGATTGTTGTTAGTTGGAGGCACCCGTTGTTTAGGGAAAGCGATGGATTGATGATTGTTGGTGGAGGGGGAGTATAAACTTTACCATTCTGTTTGGGAACCGCCTATAATGTGTGTAGCATGGAAGATATCGAGATCTCTCAGTTGTTATGTTGACAATGAAAGTATGTCACTCAAAATATTATTTATCTCTATTTCAAAACTCGAGCTCTGGCACCTCTACAAATCCCTGCTTCCCTCTGCGAAGGGCCTATCTATTTACTTTTATGTTGAGTCATCACCCTCTTATTAAAAAGCACCAGTTGGAGAGCACAGCTGTCATTTGTATCCATTACTATTAATTTATATTGAGTATGACTATGATTGGATCTCTTTTACCATGAATTATAATGTCCAGCCAGTCCTTGATCTTCAGAGGTGCTCTCCATTTATGTTTTGCGGTCTCAGAAAGGGCTAGGGAGATACCATCTTGTTATATCATATTATGATTGTTTTGAGAAAGTGGTGTCATCCAAGATTTATTATTATTGCTCGCTAGTTGATTATGCCATTGATATGAGTAAACATGAGACCTAAGTGTTATTGTGAATATGTTTAGTTCATAATCTTTGCTGAAAACTTGAATGTTGGCTTTACATATTTGCAACAACAAGAGCAAACAGAGTTTGTAAAAGTTTTTCTTTATAACTTTCAGTTTTTCAACTGATTTGCTTGAGGACAAGCAAAGGTTTAAGCTTGGGGAGTTGATACGTCTCTGTTGTATCTACTTTTCCAAACACTTTTGCCCTTGTTTTGGACTCTAACTTGCATGATTTGAATGGAACTAACCCAGACTGACGCTGTTTTCAGCAGAATTGCCATGGTGTTATTTTTGTGCAGAAATAAAAGTTCTCGGAATGATCTGAAACTTCACGGAGAATATTTTTAGAATTAATAAAAAATACTGGCGAAAGAATCAATACCAGGGGGCCCACACCCTGTCCACGAGGCCGGGGGCACTCCCTACCCCCTGGGCACGCCTCCCTGCCTCTTGGGCCCCCTGGTGCTCCACCGACCTCAACTCCAACTCTATATATTCATGTTTGGGGAGAAAAAAAATCAGAGAGAAGGATTCATCGCGTTTTACGATACGGAACTGCCGCCATGCCCTAATCTCTCTCGGGAGGACTGATCTGGAGTCCGTTCGGGGCCCCGGAGAGGGGAATCCGTCGTCGTCATCATCATCAACCATCCTCCATCACCAATTTCATGATGCTCACCGCCGTGCGTGAGTAATTCCATGTAGGCTTGCTGGACGGTGATGGGTTGGATGAGATTTACCATGTAATTGAGTTAGTTTTGTTAGGGTTTGATCCCTAGTATCCATTATGTTCTGAGATTGATGTTGCTATGACTTTGCTATGCTTAATGCTTGTCACTAGGGCCTGAGTGCCATGATTTCGGATCTGAGCCTATTATGTTTTCATGAATATACGTGAGTTCTTGATCCTATCTTGCAAGTCAATAGTCACCTACTATGTGTTATGATCCGGCAACCCCGAAGTGACAATAGTCGGGACCACTCCCGGTGATGACCGTAATTTGAGGAGTTCATGTATTCACTAAGTGTTAATGCTTTGGTCCGGTACTCTATTAAAAGGAGGCATTAATATCCCTTAGTTTCCAATAGGACCCCGCTGCCACGGGAGGGTAGGACAAAATATATCATGCAAGTTCTTTTCCATAAGCACGTATGACTATATTCAAGATACATCCCTACATTACATTGATGAACTGGAGCTAGTTCTGTGTCACCCTATGTTATAACTATTGCATGAGGAATCGCATACGACATAATTATCCATCACTGATCCAATGCCTATGAGCTTTTCACATATTGATCTTTGCTTAGTTACTTTACCGTTGCCACTGTTACGATTACTACAAAACTGCTACTGTTACTTTTGCCACTGTTACCGTTACTTCCATACTACTTTGCTTCTAAATACTTTGCTGCAGATATTAAGTCTTTCAGGTGTGGTTGAATTGACAACTCAACTGCTAATACTTGAGAATATTCTTTGGCTCCCCTTATGTCGAATCAATAAATTTGGGTTGAATACTCTACCCTCGAAAACTGTTGCGATCCCCTATACTTGTGGGTTATCATTCGCAAGCATCAAATGATTCATAATCAAGTGATTCCAGAAGTCCATCTTTATGGAGTTTCTTTATGCGCTTTACACCAATATGACCCAAATGGCAGTGCCACAAATAAGTTGCACTGTCATTATCAACTTCGCATCTTTTGGCATCAATACTATGAATATGTGTATTACCACAATCGAGATTCAATAAACCATCAACATTGGGTGTATGACCATAGAAGGTTTTATTCATGTAAACAAAATAATAATTATTCTCTATCTTAAATGAATAACCGTATTGCAATTAACATGATGTAATCATATTCATGCTCAATGCAAACACCAAATAACATTTATTTAGGTTCAACACTAATCCCCAAAGTATAGGGAGTGCTCGATGATGATCATATCAATCTTGGAACCACTTCCAACACACATCACCACTTCATCCTCAACTAGTCTCTATTTATTCTGCAACTCCTGTTTCGAGTTACTAATCTTAGCAATCGAACAAGTATCTGTTGGGGAACGTAGTAATTTCAAAAAACATTCCTACGCACACGCAAGATCATGGTGATGCATAGCAACGAGAGGGGAGAGTGTGTCCATGTACCCTCATAGACCGAATGCGGAAGCGTTAGAACAACACGGTTGATGTAGTCGTACATCTTCACGGTCTGACCGATCCAAGTACCGAACGTATGGCACCTCCAAGTTCAGCACACGTTTAGCTCGATGACGTCCCTCGAACTCCAATCCAGCCGAGCTTTGAGGGAGAGTTCCGTCAGCACGACGGCGTGGTGGCGATGATGATGTTCTACCGACGCAAGACTTCGCCTAAGCACCGCTATGATATTATCGAGGTGGATTATGGTGGAGGGGGGCACCGCACACGGCTAATAGATCTCAAGGATCAATTGTGGTGTCTATGGGGACCCCCTGCCCCCGTATATAAAGGAGCTAGGGGGGAGGTGGCCGGCCAAGGAAGAGGGCGCGCCAAGGGGGGAGTCCTACTCCCACCGGGAGTAGGACTCCTCCTTTCCTAGTAGGAGTAGGAGAGAAGGAAGGGGAAGGGAGAAGGGAAGGAAGGAGGGGGTGCAGCCCCTCCCCCTAGTCCAATTCGGGGGGGGGGGAGGGGCTGCCCTAGGCAGCCCCTCTCTCTTCCCCGTATGGCCCAATAAGGCCTAATACTTCTCCGGCGAATTCCCGTAACTCTCCGGTACTCCAAAAAATACCCGAATCACTCGAAACCTTTCTGAAGTCCGAATATAGTCGTCCAATATATTGATATTTACGTCTCGACCATTTCGAGACTCCTCGTTATGTCCCCGATCTCATCCGGGGCTCCGAACTCCTTCGGTACATCAAAACAAAAAACTCATAATATAACCATCATCTAACTATAAGCGTGCGGACCCTATGGGTTCGAGAACTATGTAGACATGACCGAGATACATTTCCGGTCAATAACCAATAGCGGAACTTGGATGCTCATATTGGCTCCCACATATTCTACAAAGATCTTTATCGGTCAATCCGCATAACAACATACGTTGTTCCCTTTGTCATCGGTATGTTACTTGCCCGAGATTCGATCGTCGGTATCTCAATACCTAGTTCAATCTCATTACCGGCAAGTCTCTTTACTCGTTATGTAATGCATCATTCCGCAAATAACTCATTAGCTACATTGCTTGCAAGGCTTATAGTGATGTGCATTACCGAGAGGGCCCAGAGATACCTCTCCGACAATCGGAGTGACAAATCCTAATCTCGAAATATGCCAACCCAACATGTACCTTCTGAGACACCTGTAGAGCTCCTTTATAATCACCCAGTTACGTTGTGACGTTTGGTAGCACACAAAGTGTTCCTCCGGTAAATGGGAGTTGCATAATCTCATACTTATAGGAACATGTATAAGTCATGAAGAAAGCAATAACAATATACTAAACGATCAAGTGCTAAGCTAACGGAATGGGTCAAGTCAATCACATCATTCTCCTAATGATGTGATATCGTTAATCAAATGACAACTCATGTCTATGGCTAGGAAAATTAACCATCTTTGATTCACGAGCTAGTCAAGTAGAGGCATACTAGTGACACTATGTTTGTCTATGTATTCACACATGTATTATGTTTCCAGTTAATACAATTCTAGCATGAATAATAAACATTTATAATGAAATAAGGAAATAAATAATAACTTTATTATTGCCTCTAGGGCATATTTCCTTCAGTCTCCCACTTGCACTAGAGTCAATAATCTGGTTCACATCACCATGTGATTTAACACCAATATTCACATATGTATGTGATTAACATGTTGGGGAACGTTGAAGAAAATAAAAAAAAATCTACGCTTCACCAAGATCAATCTATGGAGTCATCTAGCAACGAGAGAGAGGAGTGCATCTACATACCCTTGTAGATCGCGAGCGGAAGCATTCAAGAGAACGTGGTTGAGGGAGTCGTACTCGTCGTGATCCAAATCACCAAAGATCCTAGTGTCGGACGGACGGCACATCCGCTTCAACACATGTACGGTTGGGGAAGACGTCTCCTCCTTCTTGATCCAACAAGGGGGAAGGAGATGTTGATGGAGATCCAGCAGCACGACGACGTGGTGGTGGAAGTAGCGGGGAATCTCGGCAGGGCTTCACCAAGCTCAGCGAGAGGGAGAGGTGTTGCGGGGGGGGGAGGAGGGAGGCGCCAGGGACTAGGGTGCGCAGCCCTCCCTCCCCCCTCTTTATATAGGGGCCCTGGGGGGGCGCCGTCCCCCTAGAGATCCAATCTCAAGGGGGGGGGGGCGGCCAAAGGGAGGACTTGCCCCCCAAGTCAGGTGGGGCGCCGCCATCCCTAGGGTTTCCAACCCTAGGCGCAGGGGGAGGCCCAAGGGGGGGGCACCAGCCCACCAGGGGCTGGTTCCTTTCCCACTTCAGCCCATGGGGCCCTCCGGGATAGGTGGCCCCACCTGGTGGACCTCGGGACCCTTCCGGTGGTCCTGATACAATACCGGTGACCCCCGAAACTTTCCCGGTGGCCGAAACTGGACTTCCTATATATAAGTCTTCACCTCCAGACCATTCCGGAACTCCTCGTGACGTCGGGGATCTCATCCGGGACTCCGAACAACTTTCGGGTTACCGCATACTAATATCTCTACAACCCTAGCGTCACCGAACCTTAAGTGTGTAGACCCTACGGGTTCGGGAATCACGCAGACATGACCGAGACAGCTCTCCGACCAATAACCAACAGCGGGATCTGGATACCCATGTTGGCTCCCACATGTTCCATGATGATCTCATCGAATGAACCACGATGTCGAGGATTCAAGTAATCCCGTATACAATTCCCTTTGTCAATCGGTACGTTACTTGCCCGAGATTCGATCGCCAGTATCCCAATACCTCGTTCAATCTCATTACCGGCAAGTCACTTAACTCGTACCGTAATGCATGATCCGGTGACCAACCACTTGGTCACATTGAGCTCATTATGATGATGCATTACCGAGTGGGCCCAGAGATACCTCTCCGTCATACGGAGTGACAAATCCCAGTCTCGATCCGTGTCCACCCAACAGATACTTTCGGGGATACCTGTAGTATACCTTTATAGTCGCCCAGTTACGTTGTGACGTTTGATACACCCAAAGCACTCCTACGGTATCCGGGAATTACACGATCTCATGGTCTAAGGAAATGATACTTGACATTGGAAAAGCTCTAGCAAACGAACTACACGATCTTGTGCTATGCTTAGGATTGGGTCTTGTCCATCACATCATTCTGCTAATGATGTGATCCCGTTATCAATGACATCCAATGTCCATAGTCAGGAAACCACGCCTATCTGTTGATCAATGAGTTAGTCAACTAGAGGCTCACTAAGGACATGTTGTGGTCTATGTATTCACACATGTATTACGATTTCAGGATAACATAATTATAGCATGAATACTAGACAATTATCATGAACAAGGAAATATAATAATAATCATTTTATTATTCCCTCTAGGGCATATTTCCAACAGTCTCCCACTTGCACTAGAGTCAATAATCTAGTTACATTGTGATGAATCAGACACCCATAGAGTTCTGGTGTTGATCATGTTTTGCTCGCGGAAGAGGTTTAGTCAACGGATCTACGACATTCAGATCCGTATGCACTTTGCAAATATCTATGTATCCATCTTGAACATTTTCACGAATGGAGTTGAAGCGACGCTTGATGTGCCTGGTCTTCTTGTGAAACCTGGGCTCCTTGGCAAGGGCAATAGCTCCAGTGTTGTCACAGAAGAGGGTGATCGGCCCCGACGCATTGGGTATGACTCCTAGGTCGGTGATGAACTCATTCATCCATATTGCTTCATGCGCTGCCTCCGAGGCTGCCATGTACTCCGCTTCACATGTAGATCCCGCCATGACGCTTTGCTTGCAACTGCACCAGCTTACTGCCCCACCATTCAAAATATACACGTATCCGGTTTGTGACTTAGAGTCATCCAGATTTGTGTCAAAGCTAGCGTCGACGTAACCCTTTACAACGAGCTCTTCGTCACCTGCATAAACGAGAAACATATCCTTAGTCCTTCTCAGGTACTTCAGGATATTCTTGACCGCTGTCCAGTGTTCCATGCCGGGATTACTTTGGTACCTTCCTACCAAACTTACGGCAAGGTTTACATCAGGTCTGGTACACAGCATGGCATACATAATAGACCCTATAGCCGAGGCATAGGGGATGACACTCATCTTTTCTCTATCTTCTGCCGTGGTCGGGCATTGAGCCGAGCTCAATTTCACACCTTGCAACACAGGCAAGAACCCCTTCTTGGACTGATCCATATTGAACTTCTTCAATATCTTATCAAGGTATGTGCTTTGTGAAAGACCTATGAGGCGTCTCGATCTATCCCTATGGATCTTGATGCCTAATATGTAAGCATCTTCTCCAAGGTCCTTCATTGAAAAACACTTATTCAAGTAGGCCTTAATGCTGTCCAAAAGTTCTATATCATTTCCCATCAAAAGTATGTCATCTACATATAATATGAGAAATGCTACAGAGATCCCACTCACTTTCTTGTAAACGCAGGCTTCTCCATAAGTCTGCATAAACCCAAACGATTTGATCATCTCATCAAAGCGAATGTTACAACTCTGAGATGCTTGCACCAGCCCATAAATGGATCGCTGGAGCTTGCATACCTTGTTAGCATTCTTAGGATCGACAAAACCTTCCGGCTGCATCATATACAATTCTTCCTTAAGATAGCCATTAAGGAATGCCATTTTGACGTCCATTTGCCATATCTCATAATCATAGTATGCGGCAATTGCTAACATGATTCGGATGGACTTCAGCTTTGCTACGGGAGAGAAGGTCTCATCGTAGTCAACCCCTTGAACTTGTCGATAACCCTTAGCGACAAGTCGAGCTTTATAGATGTTAACATTAGCATCCATGTTCGTCTTCTTCTTAAAGATCCATTTGTTTTCTATAGCTCGCCGATCATCGGGCAAGTCTGTCAAAGTCCACACTTTGTTTTCATACATGGATCCTATATCGGATTGCATGGCTTCAAGCCATTTGTTGGAATCTGGGCCTACCATCGCTTCTTCATAGTTCGAAGGTTCACCGTTGTCTAACAACATGATTTCTAGGACAGGGTTGCCATACCATTCTGGTGTGGAACGTGTCTTTGTGGACCTACGAAGTTCAGTAGCAACTTGATCCGAAGTACCTTTATCATCATCATTAACTTCCTCTCCAGTCGGTGCAGGCACTGATGGGGTCATGTACCTAGGGTAGGGTCATAGACCTGATCTAAGTACCCTGCCCAAGGACACCCTTAGAAGAGGTCACCTTCCAGTCGACCAACGAGGGACTCACTCGACTGACTTGAAGGACTCGACCACGAAGACTCACTCGACTACCAGGAGGTCAAAAGGCACTCTGCACTGCAATGGCCTGTAATTAAGTAGACTTTATGATAGTTAAGACACTTTATGTGGGACGTTACCAGTAACGCCCCGGACTAAATACACCTTAAACCCTTCATTACGTGGGCTGGCTGGGGTCCTGGCGCACTCTATATAAGCCACCCCCCTCCACAGGCAGAAGGGTTCGGCATCCTGTAACTCATATACACATAATCCACTCGACCGCCTCCGGGCTCCGAGACGTAGGGCTTTTACTTCCTCCGAGAAGGGCCTGAACTCGTACATCTCTTGTGTTTACAACCTCTCCATAGCTAGGACCTTGCCTCTCCGTACCTACCCCCCACTCTACTGTCAGACTTAGAACCACGACAGTTGGCGCCCACCGTGGGGCAGGTGTTTTAGCGATTTTGTGGAGAAGTTGCGATTCTTCCGAGTACTTTCATCATGGTGGCTGCTGGAGTTTTGGTTGAGGGTCGAGAGATCCGTCTCGGGGCTCGCACCTTCATCGCCGACGACTCCGCTTGGCTCCAGGAGGCTCCACTCGACGTCGATGCGCTCCCCGTCCGCGGTGCGACGCATTTTCGCGCATGTGTCCGTGGCATTCTGCTGCGGCAACCGTCGACCCCGTATCGGTCGACTTCCCCATCGGCCACCCTCCCGGTCTCCCGCCAGCGCAAGCGCTCGGGCCGGTCGAGGCTTCAGCGGTGGGTGAGGCACGCGGTGGCTCGCCAGACGGCCACCACCCAAGTTGCGGCAATCGAGCCCGACGAATCTCTCTACGGCCTGTTCGATCTGTCGACTGGCTCCGTAGAGACTGCATCCGAGTGCGATAGCAGTGATCCAGCGGCGGAAATCCTGATGGTCGACGGGCCCCGCAGTCCCCCTGGCTTCGCCCGTGATGGTGGAGCAGGCGACGTCGGCGACCCGGCACGAGACCACGAAGAATACCAGCCCGAGCTACTCGACTCTCTGCAAAGAGAGGAACTTCGCCGCAGGAACGTGGATGCCCTGCGTACTCCCATCACAGGAGAAACCCCCGAGGCTCGCGCCTTGGAGGAGGCACGTTTGGCCAATTTGGCCGAACGCACTCGACTGGAGAATCTTCAGCGAGCACTCGACGAGCGCGCGCGGCAATGAGTTCCCGACACCAGTCGACGTCAACTCTTCCCGCCGACTCAGGTATATCGAACCCCAATCCAGAATTTAGCAGTTGCGACCCGTATAGCAGAGTCCATCCAGCCCTCTCAGTCGGAAGCTGGCAGAGGTTTGATGCAGATCAGAGATCTGCTCCGGGCAGCAGGAGATCAGAATTCGGCCGTGTCACAGTCGCGCAACAGAATTCACAGTCGATCCGTCGCTGCGAATACGGTTCAGTCAGCTCACAGCCCCAGATCGCCTCCGCGGCGTGAAGGGCGCGAGAATCGGCGAGACCAATATGGTGACCGACTCGACCGAGATGATAGGCGTCGAGTGCCCAATTCCCCTCCGAGGGGTGGGTCTTACGCTCCTCGGCAGCAAGATGATAGACGTCAGCTCAGTGCGGGGCGAAGAGTTCCAGTCGACCCCAGAGATCCAGGCTTCAACGCGCGATCCATTATCGTGCAAGGCTTGGTCGACCGGAACAGAGCCCATCGAGGTGGACTCGACAGAGATGCGCCCACAAGCAGTCGAGTGCATGTTTCTGGTCCTGAATGTTTCAGCAGAGCTATCAGGGCCGCAGTTATCCCTCCCAATTTCAGGTTGGCAACAGGAGTCAGCAAGTTCACTGGTGAGTCTAAGCCTGAAACTTGGCGGTTCAGATTGGTGGTGGGAACGACGAGGTGGCCATGAAGCATTTGCCCCTCATGCTGGAAGGATCTGCCAGGGCATGGTTGACTCAATTACCTCCCAGCAGCATTTACACTTGGGAAGATCTGTCCCGAGTGTTCATCAGAACGTTTGAAGGAACTTGCAAGCGACCAGCTGGATTGACGGAGCTGCAAGTCTGCGTGCAGAAGACCAATGAGACTCTCAGAGAGTATATTCAGAGATGGATCACTTTGCACCATACTGTGGAGAATGTGTCTGATCATCAGGCAGTCTGCGCCTTTAAGGATGGTGTCAAGAACAGACAATTGAGTTTGAAATTTGGTCGAACCGGTGACATGACCTTCAGTCGGATGATGGAGATTGCTACCAAGTACGCCAACGGCGAAGAAGAAGACCGACTCCGAAGCGGCAAGCACAAGCCGTGTCAGTCGAAAAAGGGAAACACCAGTCGGAAACAGAAGCGGAAGGCTGAACCGGCAGCTCCTGGAGAGGCTCTGGCCGTGACTCAAGGAAAGTTTAAAGGGAAACCAAAAGGATCCTGGAACCCTAAGAAGGTAAAGGGTAAAGAAGGGAACGACGTGATGGATATGCCGTGTCACATCCACACGAAGAAAGACGAAGAGGGGAATATCATCTACCCGAAGCATACCACTCGCCAATGTCGACTCCTGATCCAGCAGTTTCAGGGAAAACAGTCTAAGGACAAGGAGAAGGAGTCGGACAAGGCCGCAGACAAGGAGGACAGTGAGGAAGGATATCCGCATATCAACTCCACTCTGATGATCTTTGCAGATGTGGAAAGCAAGAGTCGATTGAAAGTCATTAACCGAGAGGTGAACATGGTCGCCCCAGCAAAAGCAAATTATCTGAGATGGTCCCAAACACCCATCACATTCGACCAATCTGATCACCCGACTCATATTGCCACCCCTGGGAGGCAAGCTTTGGTGGTCGATCTAGTTGTCGAAGGCACTCGACTGACAAAAGTGCTGATGGACGGTGGTAGTGGGCTGAATTTGTTGTATGCAGACACGCTGAAAGGAATGGGCATTCCTATGTCCCGACTAAGCACCAGTAACATGAGCTTTCATGGAGTTATACCAGGGAAGAAAGCCGAGTCACTCGGCCAAATAGCTCTGGACGTGGTGTTTGGTGATTCGAAACATTTTCGCAAAGAGAAGTTGACGTTTGAGGTCGTGGATTTTCAGAGTGCATATCATGCCATTTTGGGGAGACCAGCTTATGCACGGTTCATGGCCCGACCATGTTACGTGTACCTCAAATTGAAGATGCCCGGCCCCAAAGGAGTGATCACTGTCACCGGTGATCGGAAAAAGGCAGAAGAGTGCTTTCAGAAGGGCTCAAAGATTGCCGATTCCCAGGTGACAGCGGTCGAGTTCGAAGAATACAAGCAAAATGCAGATCCGAGTGATTTGCTGCGATCCAAGAAACCCGCCACAGAATCTGCATTTTAGTCGTTCGGTGAGACAAAGCCTGTTCACATTCACCCGACCGACCCCGATGCAGCTCCGACCCACATCTCCACAACACTCGACCCGAAATAGGAAGAAGCGCTCATCCAGTTCCTCCGTGAGAACTGGGACATTTTTGCATGGAAGCCCGCTAACATGCCAGGTGTTCCCAGGGGACTGGCTGAGCATCGCCTAAGAGTCGACTCATCTGCAAAACCAGTCAAAGAGAATCTTCGGCGGTCCGCCGTCCAGAAGAGAAAAGCCATTGGTGAGGAAGTGGCTCGACTGTTGGCGGCAGGATTTATCCGAGAGATATACCACTCCGAGTGGCTCGCTAATGTCGTCATGGTTCCTAAGAAGGACAAATCGCTCCGAATGTGCATTGATTTCAAGCACATCAACCGGGCCTGCCCGAAAGATCATTTTCCTCTCCCTCGCATAGATCAAATTGTTGACTCGACCGCGGGATGCAAGAGACTGTCTTTTCTAGACGCCTACTCCGGGTACCACCAGATCCGTCTGTACGGACCCGACGAGGTAAAAACAGCTTTCATCACTCCATTCGAGTGCTTCTGCTATATCACCATGCCATTCGGCCTCAAGAATGCCAGAGCCACATTTATGCGAATGATTCAGAAGTGTCTACTCACTCAAATCAGTCGGAATGTGGAAGCGTATATGGATGATATCGTCGTCAAGTCACGAAAAGGTTCCGACCTGCTCGCAGACCTCGCCGAAACATTTGCCAACCTTAGAAGGTATGATATCAAGCTCAATCCATCAAAGTGCACATTTGGAGTTCCTGGTGGCAAGTTACTCGGTTTTCTCGTTTCCGAGCGAGGAATCGACGCTAATCCAGAGAAGATCGGCACTATTCTCCGAATGAAACGCCCTGTGCGAGTGCACGATGTACATAAGCTTACTGGATGCTTGGCCGCATTAAGTCGATTCATCTCACGACTCGGTGAAAAGGCATTGCCTCTTTACCGACTGATGAAGAAGGCAGACAAGTTCGAGTGGACTCCAGAAGCTGATGCAGCGTTTGCCGAGCTAAAAGCTCTGCTCTCCACCCAGCCGGTGCTTGCTGCTCCAATCAGCAAAGAGCCTCTGTTGCTCTATATCGCAGCCATAGGACAAGTCGTCAGTACTATGCTTACGGTCGAGCGGGAAGAAGAAGGAAAAGCTCTCAAAGTTCAGCGCCCAGTGTATTATTTGTCTGAAGTCTTGACTCCATCCAAGCAGAGATATCCTCATTATCAGAAGCTCGTGTATGGAATATACATGACAACAAAGAAGGTTGCTCATTATTTCTCTGATCATTCCATCGCAGTCGTCAACGACGCTCCACTATCAGAGATTTTGCACAACAGAGATGCAACTGGTCGAGTGGCTAAATGGGCGATTGAACTTCTTCCCCTTGATATCAAGTTTGAAGCAAAGAAGGCCATTAAGTCCCAGGCAATAGCAGATTTCCTCGCCGAGTGGATTGAACAGCAACAGCCGACTGAAGTTCACTCGGAGCATTGGACCATGTTCTTTGATGGGTCTAAAATGTTGAATGGTTCCGGTGCTGGGGTTGTCCTGGTTTCCCCCAGAGGAGATAAGCTCAGATATGTGCTCCAGATTCACTTTGATTCCTCCAACAATGAGGCAGAATATGAGGCCCTCTTATACAGATTGTGCATGGCCATTTCACTCGGCGTCCGTCGCCTGATGGTCTATGGCGACTCGGATTTAGTGGTCAACCAAGTGATGAAGGAGTGGGACGTGAGAAGCCCAGCCATGACTGGATACTGTAGTGCAGTGAGGAAGTTGGAAAAGAAGTTCGAGGGGTTGGAGCTCCATCATATACCCCGACTGAAAAATCAAGCAGCGGATGATCTAGCAAAGATAGGTTCCAAGAGAGAAGCCATTCCGAGTGGTGTGTTCTTGGAGCATATACACACTCCGTCAGTCAAAGAAGATCCTTTCACCGAAGAAGCTCCACAGCCCAAGAGTGCCACAGATCCGACTGAGGTTGAAGTCCCAGCAGTGGTCGACTTGGTCATGGAGGTCTTGGTGGTCATTCCCGACTGGACAGTTCCATATATAGCATATATCCTGAGAAAAGAGCTCCTGGAGGATGAGGAAGAGGCTCGACAGATCGTCCATCGATCTAAGGCCTTTATCGTAATCAAAGGACAATTATACAGAGAAAGCGCGACTGGAGTTGGTCAGAAGTGCATAACACCAGAAGAAGGTCGAATCATCCTCAATGATATCCACTCGGGAACCTGTGGTCATCATGCATCCTCTCGGACCATCGTGGCCAAAGCATACCGAGCCGGATTTTACTGGCCAAAGGCGAATGAGATGGCAAAGGAAATAGTGGATAAGTGCAAGGGATGTCAGTTCTACTCGAATATGTCGCACAAGCCTGCATCGGCTCTGAAGACCATCCCACTCGTTTGGCCTTTCGCAGTATGGGGGTTGGACATGGTCGGTCCTTTGAGAACAGGGCGAAGTGGCTTCACGCATGTACTGGTGGCAGTCGACAAATTCACCAAGTGGATTGAGGCTAAACCAATCAAGAACCTTGACGCCGGTGCTGCTGTTAGCTTCATCAGGGAACTGATATTCAGATATGGAGTCCCGCACAGCATCATTAGGGATAATGGGTCGAACTTTGACTCGGAGGAATTCAGAGATTTCTGTAACTCTCAAGGCACACGAGTCGACTACGCTTCAGTCGCTCATCCGCAGTCGAATGGACAAGTAGAGCGAGCCAATGGCCTGATTCTCAAGGGATTGAAACCCCGACTGATGCGTGATCTCAAGCATGCAGCTGGAGCTTGGGTCGACGAACTTCCCTCGGTGCTTTGGGGACTGCGGACCACACCTAATCGGTCGACCGGAAGAACCCCATTCTTCTTGGTCTACGGAGCTGAAGCAGTCTTGCCAAGTGATCTTCTCCACAATGCTCCTCGAGTTGAAATCTACAACGAAGCAGAAGCTGAACAAGCGCGGCAGGACGCAGTCGACCTTTTAGAGGAAGAAAGGGAGATGGCTCTGATCCGGTCGACCATCTACCAACAAGATTTGCGTCGTTTCCACGCCAGAAATGTGAGGGGTCGAGCCTTCCAGGAAGGAGATTTAGTTCTTCGAGTGGATCAGAAGAAACAACACAAGCTTGCTCCTTCTTGGGAAGGACCCTTCATCGTCACCAAAGTTCTCCACAATGGGGCGTACCGTCTTTACAACGTCGAGCATAATATCGACGAGCCCCGAGCTTGGAACGCGGAACTACTCCGCCCATTTTACACTTAAGTTTAATCACTCGGATGAGTTGCAATAAAGTACTTCTGTAGTCCATGGACATCAAAATAATAGTGTCATAGTTCCTCCATAATTTTTGTCACTTTTTATTTTGTCCAATAAAATTTCCCCTCAGTGGGTGACTTAGCCGCGAATCCGTTTCACCTAAGTTTGTAAAAATCCTACCGAGTGGTGAGCCAGACTCCCACTCGGAGGCTTAGCTGCGAATCCGTTTCGCCTAAGATTAAATAAAATCCTACCGAGTGGTGAGCCAGACTCCCACTCGGAGGCTTAGCTGCGAATCCGTTTCGCCTAAGATTAAATAAAATCCTACCGAGTGGTAAGCCAGACTTCCACTCGGGGGCTTAGCTGCAGTCCAAGTACTCGCCTAAGATCCTACCGAGTGACGAGCAAACCTCTCACTCGGGGGCTTAGCTGCAGTCCAAGTACTCGCCTAAGTTATCAAAAATCCTACCGAGTGACGAGCAAACCTCTCACTCGGGGGCTTAGCTGCAGTCCAAGTACTCGCCTAAGTTATCAGAAATCCTACCGAGTGAAGAGCAAACCTCTCACTCGGGGGCTTAGCTGCAGCCCAGTGCTCGCCTAAGATATAAAAATCCTACCGAGTGAAGAGCAAACCTCTCACTCGGGGGCTTAACTGCAGCCCAGCGCTCGCCTAAGTTATCAAAATCCTACCGAGTGAAGAGCAAACCTCTCACTCGGGGGCTTAGCTGCAGCCCAGTGCTCGCCTAAGATATAAAAATCCTACCGAGTGAAGAGCAAACCTCTCACTCGGGGGCTTAGCTGCAGCCCAGCGCTCGCCTAAGTTATCAAAATCCTACCGAGTGGTAAGCCAGACTTCCACTCGGGGGCTTAGCTGCAGTCCAAGTACTCGCCTAAGTTATCAGAAATCCTACCGAGTGAAGAGCAAACCTCTCACTCGGGGGCTTAGCTGCAGCCCAGTGCTCGCCTAAGATATAAAAATCCTACCAAGTGAAGGGCAAACCTCTCACTCGGGGGCTTAGCTGCAGCCCAGCGCTCGCCTAAGTTATCAAAATCCTACCGAGTGGTAAGCCAGACTTCCACTCGGAGGCTTAGCTGCAGCCCAATGCTCGCCTAAGTTATCAGAAATCCAACCGAGTGAAGAGCAAACCTCTCACTCGGGGGCTTAGCTGCAGTCCAAGTACTCGCCTAAGTTATCAAAAATCCTACCGAGTGAAGAGCAAACCTCTCACTCGGGGGCTTAGCTGCAGCCCAGTGCTCGCCTAAGATATAGAAATCCTACCGAGTGAAAAACAAACTTCTCACTCGGGAGGCTTAGCCGCAGCCCAGCGCTCACCTAAGTGGACTAAGGAATAAGTCGATTGCAGTAAGCGCCCTGCTTTGAACCTGCAAAAGACATTTCGAGCCAAAAGCAATCATATTCAAACACCAAATTCAAGTTCGGATCGATACCTAAAGGAACCGAAAGTGCTCAGGCGCTAAGCCCATTAAGGTTTATCGGTTACAACTCCACTCGGCATACCGAGGCAAATTTAAAGCGTCGAGCTTAGAAGAAGTTTTTTACCCCTCCTGTGGAGGGCTGGAAGGTGCAACAAACTCATCAAGATCAATTCCATCTGCGATCCGAGTGGCAGCCGCAAGGAAAGTTTCCATAAAGGACCTGAAGTCGTGTTTCTTGGTGTTGGCCACCCGGAGGGCCGCCAGCTTGTCTTCTCGCGCATCTTTGCAGTGGACTCGGGCCAGACACAGAGCAACATCTGCACCGCACCGAGCCGAGGACTTTTTCCACTCCTGCACTCGACCAGGGATCGTGTTCAAGCGAGCCATCAGCGACTCGAGGTCGTTCTGAAGTGTCTCCCCGGGCCAGAGCGTCGAGTCGATGCGAGATGTGGCGACCTTCAGCCTTGCAAGATAGTCCACGACAGCTGCAACACGGGACTCCAGTCGGAAAACATTCATGGCAACTTCGTCGTCCATCGGAGAATTGACGGGGTCAAGGTTTGGTTCCAGCCGGCTAGTTTCTTCTTCAAAGTTTTGACAAAATTCTGCAAGGACGATCACCGAGTCAAGGCGATGGTCGAATGGAAAAACCACGGTTGGAAATGATTGCCGAGCATAGAAATTTACCTTCAAGCATAAGAAACAACTTCTTGGCAAGACCATTCAGGAAGGCCAAGGACACCCTTAGAAGAGGTCACCGTCCAGTCGACCAACGAGGGACTCACTCGACTGACTTGAAGGACTCGACCACGAAGACTCACTCGACTACCAGGAGGTCAAAAGGCACTCTGCACTGCAACGGCCTGTAGTTAAGTAGACTTTATGATGGTTAAGACACTTTATGTGGGACGTTACCAGTAACGCCCCGGACTAAATACACCTTAAACCCTTCATTACGTGGGCTGGCTGGGGTCCTGGCGCACTCTATATAAGCCACCCCCCTCCACAGGCAGAAGGGTTCGGCATCCTGTAACTCATATACACATAATCCACTCGACCGCCTCCGGGCTCCGAGACGTAGGGCTTTTACTTCCTCCGAGAAGGGCCTGAACTCGTACATCTCTTGTGTTTACAACCTCTCCATAGCTAGGACCTTGCCTCTCCGTACCTACCCCCCACTCTACTGTCAGACTTAGAACCACGACAGGCACCACAGGAACATCTTCCTGAGCTGCGCTACTTTCTGGTTCAAGAGGCAGTACTTCATCGAGTTCTACTTTCCTCCCACTTATTTCTTTCGAGAGAAACTCTTTCTCCAGAAAGGACCCGTTCTTGGCAACAAAGATCTTGCCTTCGGATCTAAGGTAGAAGGTATACCCAATGGTTTCCTTAGGGTATCCTATGAAGACGCATTTTTCCGACTTGGGTTCGAGCTTTTCAGGTTAAAGTTTCTTGACATAAGCATCGCATCCCCAAACTTTTAGAAACGACAGCTTAGGTTTCTTCCCAGACCATAATTCATACGGTGCCGTCTCAACGCATTTAGACGGTGCCCTATTTAAAGTGAATGTAGTTGTCTCTAGAGCGTATCCCCAAAATGATAGCGGTAAATCGGTGGGTGACATCATAGATCGCACCATATCCAATAGAGTGCGATTACGATGTTCGGACACACCATTACGCTGAGGTGTTCCAGGTGGCGTGAGTTGTGAAATGATTCCACATTTCCTTAAGTGCGTACCAAATTCGTGACTTAAATATTCTCCTCCACGATCTGATCGTAAGAACTTTATTTTTCAGTCACGTTGATTCTCTACCTCATTCTGAAATTCCTTGAACTTTTCAAAGGTCTCAGACTTGTGTTTCATCAAGTAGACATACCCATATCTACTTAAGTCATCAGTGAGAGTGAGATCATAACGATAGCCACCGCGAGCCTCAACGCTCATTGGACCGCACACATCAGTATGTATAATTTCCAATAAGTTGGTTGCTCGCTCCATTGTTCCGGAGAACGAAGTCTTGGTCATTTTACCCATGAGGCATGGTTCGCACGTGTCAAATGATTCGAAATCAAGAGACTCCAAAAGTCCATTTGTATGGAGCTTCTTCATGCGTTTGACACCAATGTGACCAAGGCGGCAGTGCCACAGATATGTGGGACTATCATTATCAATCTTACATCTTTTGGTATTCACACTATGAATATGTGTAACATCACGTTCGAGATTCATTAAGAATAAACCATTGACCAGCGGGGCATGACCATAAAACATATCTCTCATATAAATAGAACAACCATTATTCTCAGATTTAAATGAGTAGCCATCTCGTATTAAACGAGATCCAGATACAATGTTCATGCTCAAAGCTGGCACTAAATAACAATTATTGAGGTTTAAAACTAATCATGTAGGTAAATGTAGAGGTAGCATGGCGACGGTGATCACATCGACCTTGGAACCATTCTTGACGCGCACCGTCACCTCATCCTTCGCCAGTCTCTGTTTATTCCGCAGCTCCTGTATTGAGTTACAAATATGATCAACCGCACCGATATCAAATACACAGGAGCTACTACGAGTACTGGTAAGGTACACATCAATTACATGTATATCACATATACCTTTAGTGTTGCCGGCCTTCTTGTCTGCTAAGTACTTGGGGCAGTTCCGCTTCCAGTGTCCGCTTCCCTTGCAATAAAAGCACTCAGTCTCAGGTTTGGGTCCATGCTTTGGCTTCTTCCCAGCAACTGGCTTACCGAGCACGGCAACTCCCTTGCCATCCTTCTTGAAGTTCTTTTTACCCTTGCCTTTCTTGAAACTAGTGGTTTTATTGACCATCAACACTTGATATTCCTTTTTGATTTCCACCTCCGCTGATTTCAGCATTGAAAATGCCTTAGGAATAGTTTTCACCATCCCCTGCATATTGTAGTTCATCACAAAGCTCTTGTAGCTAGGTGGGAGCGACTGAAGGATTCTGTCAATGACCGCCTCATCCGGGAGGTTAATGTCCAGCTGGGACAAGCGGTTGTGCAACCCAGACATTTTGAGTATGTGCTCACTGATAGAACTATTTTCCTCCATCTTACAACTGTAGAACTTGTCGGAGACTTCATATCTCTCGACCCGGGCATGAACTTGGAAAACCATTTTCAGCTCTTGGAACATCTCATATGCTCCATGCTGTTCAAAACGCTTTTGGAGCCCCGGTTCTAAGCTGTAAAGCATGCCGCACTGAACGAGGGAGTAATCATCAACAGCGACTACCAAGCGTTCATAACGTCTTGGTTCGCTGGTACGGGTGCTTCACCTCGCGGTGCTTCTAGGACATATGCTTTTTTGGCAGCTATGAGGATGATCCTCAGGTTCCAGACCCAGTCCGTATAGTTGCTGCCATCATCTTTCAGCTTGGTTTTCTCTAGGAACGCGTTGAAGTTGAGGTTGACATGAGCGTGGGCCATTTGATCTACAAGACATTCTGCAAAGGTTTTAGACTAAGTTCATGATAATTAAGTTCATCTAATCAAATTATTTAATGAACTCCCACTCAGATAGACATCCCTCTAGTCATCTAAGTGATACATGATCCGAGTCAACTAGACCGTGTCCGATCATCACGTGAGACGGACTAGTCATCATCGGTGAACATCTCCATGTTGATCGTATCTTCTATATGACTCATGTTCGACCTTTCGGTCTCTTGTGTTCCAAGGCCATGTCTGTACATGCTAGGCTCGTCAAGTCAACCTAAGTGTTCGCATGTGTAAATCTGGATTACACCCGTTGTATGTGAACGTTAGGATCTATCACACCCGATCATCACGTGGTGCTTCGAAACAACGAACTTTCGCAACGGCGCACAGTTAGGGGGAACACTTTCTTGAAATTATTATGAGATATCATCTTATTTACTACCGTCATTCTAAGCAAATAAGATGCAAAAACATGATAAACATCACATGCAATCAAATAGTGACATGATATGGCCAATATCATTTTGCTCCTTTTGATCTCAATCTTCGGGGCGCCATGATCATCATCGTCACCGGCATGACACCATGATCTCCATCATCGTGTCTCCATGAAGTTGTTCGCCAACTATTACTTCTACTACTATGGCTAACGGTTTAGCAATAAAGTAAAGTAATTACATGGCGTTTATTCAATGACACGCAGGTCATACAATAATTAAGACAACTCCTATGGCTCCTGCCAGTTGTCATACTCATCGGCATGCAAGTCGTGATTCCTATTACAAGAACATGATCAATCTCATACATCACATATATATCATTCATCACATCCTTTTTTCCATATCACATCGCAAGGCATATGCTGCAAAAACAAGTTAGACGTCCTCTAATTGTTGTTGCATGTGTTTTACGTGGCTGCAATAGGGTTCTAGCAAGAACGTTTCTTCCCTACGTAAAAACCACAACGTGATATGCCAATTTCTATTTACCCTTCATAAGGACCCTTTTTGTCGAATCCGATCCGACTAAAGTGGGAGAGACAGACACCCGCTAGCCACCTTATGCAACTAGTGCATGTCAGTCGGTGGAACCTATCTCACGTAAGCATACGTGTAAGGTCGGTCCGGGCCACTTCATCCCACGATGCCGCCGAAACAAGATAAGACTAGTAGTGTCAAGTAAATTGACAAAATCTACGCCCACAACAAAATTGTGTTCTACTCGTGCATAGAAACTACGCATAGACCTAGCTCATGATGCCACTGTTGGGGAACGTTGCTGAAAATAAAAAAATTCTATGCTTCACCAAGATCAATCTATGGAGTCGTCTAGCAACGAGAGAGAGGAGTGCATCTACATACCCTTGTAGATCGCGAGCGGAAGCGTTCAAGAGAATGTGGTTGAGGGAGTCGTACTCGTCGTGATCCAAATCACCGACGAAGATCCTAGTGCCGAACGGACGGCACCTCCGCGTTCAACACACATATGGTTGGGGAAGACGTATCCTCCTTGATCCAGCAAGGGGGAAGGAGAGGTTGATGGAGATCCAGCAGCGAGATGGCGTGGTGGTGGAAGTAGCGGGGAATCTCGGCAGGGCTTCGCCAAGCTTAGCGAGAGGGAGATGTGTTGCGGGGGGAGAGGGAGGCGCCAGGGACTAGGGTGCGCAGCCCTCCCTCCCCCCTCTTTATATAGGGGCCCCGGGGGGGGGGTCGGCCCCCTAGAGATCCAATCTCAAGGGGGGGCGGCGGCCAAAGGGGGGACTTGCCCCCCAAGTTAGGTGGGGCGCCCCCCACCCCTAGGGTTTCCAACCCTAGGCACAGGGGGACGCCCAAGGGGGGTGCACCAGCCCACCAGGGGCTGGTTCCCTTCCCACTTCAGCCCATGTGGCCCTCCGGGATAGGTGGCCCCACCCGGTGGTCCCGGTACAATACCGGTGACCCCCGAAACTTTCCCGGTGGCTGAAACTGGACTTCCTACATACAAATCTTCACCTCCGGACCATTCTGGAACTCCTTGCGACGTCTGGGATCTCATCCGGGACTCCAAACAACTTTTGGGTTACCGCATACTGATATCTCTACAACCCTAGCGTCATCGAACCTTAAGTGTGTAGACCCTATGGGTTCGGGAATCACGCAGACATGACCGAGACAGCTCTCCGGCCAATAACCAACCGCGGGATCTGGATACCCATGTTGGCTCCCACATGTTCCACGATGATCTCATCGAATGAACCAAAGATGTTGAGGATTCAAGTAATCCCGTATACAATTCCCTTTGTCAATCGGTACGTTACTTGCCCGAGATTCGATCGTCAGTATCTCAATACCTCGTTCAATCTCGTTACCGGCAAGTCACTTTACTCGTACCGTAATGCATGATCCCATGACCAACCACTTGGTCACATTGAGCTCATTATGATGATGCATTACCGAGTGGGCCCACAGATACCTCTCCGTCATACGGAGTGACAAATCCCAGTCTCGATCCGTGTCAACCCAACAGATACTTTCGGGGATACCTGTAGTATACCTTTATAGTCACCCAATTACGTTGTGACGTTTGGTACACCTAGAGCACTCCTACGGTATCCAAGAATTACACGATCTCATGGTCTAAGGAAATGATACTTGACATTGGAAAAGCTCTAGCAAACGAACTACACGATCTTGTGCTATGCTTAGGATTGGGTCTTGTCCATCACATCATTCTCCTAATGATGTGATCCCATTATCAATGACATCCAATGTCCATAGTCAGGAAACCATGACTATCAGTTGATCAACGAGCTAGTCAACTAGAGGCTCACTAGGGACATGTTGTGGTCTATGTATTCACACATGTATTACGATTTCCGGATAACATAATTATAGCATGAATAATAGACAATTATCATGAACAAGGAAATATAATAATAATCATTTTATTATTGCCTCTAGGGCATATTTCCAACATAACACCCATAGTTCACATCGTCATGTGACCAACACCCGAAGGGTTTACTAGAGTCAATAATCTAGTTCACATTGTTATGTGATTAACACCCAAAGAGTACTAAGGTATGATCATGTTTTGCTCATGAGAGAAGGTTAGTCAATGGGTCTGTCATATTCAGAGCCGTATGTATTTTGCAAAATATTCTATGTCTACAATGCTCTGTACGGAGCTACTCTAGCTAATTGCTTCCACTTTCAATATGTATCCAGATTGAGACTTAGAGTCATCTGGATCAGTGTTAAAACTTGCATCGACGTAACTCTTTACGACGAACCTCTTGTCACCTCCATAATCGAGAAACATATCCTTATTCCACTAAGGATAATTTTGACCAATGTCCAGTGATCTACTCCTAGATCACTATTGTACTACCTTGCCAAACCAGGGCAGAGTATACAATAGGTCTGGTCCATAGCATGGCATACTTTTATAGAACCTATGACTGAGGCATAGGGAATGACTTTCATTCTCTTTCTATTTTCTGCCGTGGTCGGGATTTGAGTCTTACTCAATTTCACACCTTTGCAACACAGGCAAGAACTCTTTCTTTGACTGTTCCATTTTGAACTACTTCAAATTCTTGTCAAGGTATGTACTCATTGAAAATCTTATCAAGCGTCTTGATCTATCTCAATAGATCTTGATGCTCAATATGTAAGTAGCTTTACTGAGGTCTTTCTTTTAAAGAACTCCTTTCAAACACTTCTTTATGCTTTCTAGAAAAATTCTACATCATTTCTGATCAACAATATGTCACTCACATATACTTATCAAAAAGGCCGTAGTGCTCCCACTCACTTTATTGTAAATACAGGCTTCACTGCAAGTCCGTATAAAACTATATGCTTTGATCAACTTATCAAAGCGTATATTCCAACTCCGAGATGCTTGCACCAGTCCATAGATGGATCGCTGGAGCTTGCACATTTTTTTAGCACCTTTAGGATTGACAAAACCTTCTGGTTGCATCATATACAACTCTTCTTTAAGAAAACCATTAAGGAATGCAGTTTTGACATCCATTTGCCAGATTTCATAAAATGTGGCAATTGCTAACATGATTCGGACAAACTTAAGCATCGCTACAGTTGAGAAAATCCCATTGTAGTCAACACCTTGAACTTGTCGAAAACCTTTTTGCGACAAGTCGAGCTTTGTAGATAGTAACACTACTATTAACCTCTGTCTTCCTCTTGAAGATCCATTTATTTTCTATGGCTTGCCGGCCATCGGGCAAGTCCACCAAAGTCCACACTTTGTTCTCATACATGGATCCTATCTCAGATTTCATGGCCTCCAGCCATTTCGCGGAATCTGGGCTCATCATCGCTTCCTCATAGTTCATTGGTTTATCATGGTCTAGTAACATGACTTCCAGAACAAGATTACCGTACCACTCTGGTGCGGACCATACTCTGGAAGACCTACGAGGTTCTGTAGTAACTTGATCTAAAGATTCATGATCATCATCATTAGCTTCCTCACTAATTGGTGTAGGAATCACTGGAACTAATTTCTGTGATGAACTACTTTCCAATTCGGGAGAAGGTACAATTACCTTATCAAGCTCTACTTTCCTCCCACTCACTTCTTTCGAGAGAAACTCCTTCTCTAGAAAGGATCCATCTTAGCAATGAATATATTGCCTTCGGATCTGTGATAGAAGGTGTACCCAACAGTTTCCTTTATGTATTCTATGAAGACGCACTTCTCCGATTTGGGATCGAGCTTATCAGGTTGAAACTTTTTCACATAAGCATCGCAGCCCCAAACTTTAAAAAACGACAACTTTGGTTTCTTGCCAAACCACAGTTCATAAGGCGTCGTCTCAACAGATTTTGATGGTGCCCTATTTAAAGTGAATACAGCTGTCCCTAATGCATAAACCCAAAATGATAATGGTAAATCGGTAAGAGACATCATAGATCACACCATATCTAATAAAGTGTGGTTACGATGTTCGGACACACCATTACGCTGTGGTGTTCCAGGTGGCATGAGTTTGTGAAACTATTCTACATTGTTTTTAATTGAAGACCAAACTCGTAACTCAAATATTCGTCTCCGCGATCAGATTGCAGAAACTTTATTTTCTTATTATGATGGTTTTCCACTTCACCCTGAAATTCTTTGAACTTTTCAAATATTTCAGACTTGTGTTTCATTAAATAGATATACTCATATCTGCTCAAATCATCTTTGAAGGTCGGAAAATAACGATACCCGCCACGAGCATCAACACTCATTGGACCGCATACATCGGTATGTATTATTTCCAACAAGTCAGTAGCTCGTTCCATTGTTCTGAAGAACAGAGTTTTAGTCATCTTGCCCAAAAGGCACGGTTCGCAAGAATCAAATAATTCATAACCAAGTGATTCCAAAAATCCATATTTATGGAGTTTCTTCATGCGCTTTACACCGATATGACCCAAACGGCAGTGCCACAAATAAGTTGCACTATCATTATTAACTTTGCATCTTTTGGCATCAATATTATGAATATGTGTATCACTACGATCGAGGTCCAACAAACTATTTTCATTGGGTGTATGACCATTGAAGGTTTTATTCATGTAAACAGAACAACAATTATTCTCTGACTTTAAATGAATAACCGTATTGCAATAAACATGATCAAATCATATCCATGCTCAATGCAAAATGCCAAATAACATTTATTTAGGTTTAACACTAATCCCGAAAGTACAGGGAGTGTGTGATGATGATCATATCAATCTTGGAACTACTTCCACACTTATCGTCACTTCCCCCTTCAACTAGTCTCTGTTTATTCTGTAACTCCTGTTTCGAGTTACTTATCTTAGCAACCGAACAAGTATCAAATACTCAGGGGCTACTATAAACACTAGTAATGTACACATCAATAACCTCTATATCAAATACACCCTTGTTCACTTTGCCATCCTTCTTATCCACCAAATATTCAGGGCATTTCCGCTTCCAGTGACCATTTCATTTGCAGTGTAAGCACTCAGTTTCAGGATTTGGTCCAGCTTTGGGCTTCTTTGCGGGAGTGACAACTTGCTTGCCATTATACTTGAAGTTCCCTTTTTCCCCTTTGCCTTTTTCTTGAAACTGGTGATCTTGTCAATCATCAACACTTGATGCTCTTTCTTGATTTCTACCTTCGTCGATTTCAACATCACGAAGAGCTCGGGAATCTTTTTCGTCATTCCTTTAATACTATAGTTCATCATGAAGTTCTACTAACTTGGTGATGGTGACTAGAGAACTCTGTCAATCACTATCTTATCTGGAAGATTAACTCCCACTTGATTCAAGCAATTGTAGTACACAGACAATCTGAGCACATGGTCACTAGTTGAGCAATTCTCCTCCATATTTTAGGCGAAGTATTTGTCAGAGGTCTCATACCTCTTGACACGGGCATGAGTCTGAAATATCAATTTCATCTCATGGAACATCTCATATGTTCCGTGACGTTTCAAAAATGTTTTTGTAGTCCTGGTTCTAAGCCATAAAGCATGGTGCACAAAACTATCAAGTAGTCATCATATTGAGCTAGCCAAACGTTTATAACGTCTGCATCTGCTACTGCAATAGGTCTGTCACCTAGCGGTGCATCAAGGACATAATTCTTCTGTGCAACAATAAGGATAAACCTCAGATCACGGACCAAGTCCGCATCATTGCTACTAACATCTTTCAACATAGTTTTTCTCTAGGAACATATCAAAATAAACATAGGGAAGCAATAACGTCAGCTATTGATCTACAACATTATTTGCAAAATACTACCAGGACTAAGTTCATGATAAATTAAAGTTCAATTAATCATATTACTTAAAAACTCCCACTTAGATAGATATCCCTCTAATCATCTAAGTGATCACGTGATCCAAATCAACTAAACCATGTCCGATCATCACGTGAGATGGAGTAGTTTTCAATGGTGAACATCACTATGTTGATCATATCTACTATATGATTCACGTTCGACCTTTCGGTCTCCATGTTCCAAGGCCATATCTGTATATGCTAGGCTCGTCAAGTTTAAACTGAGTATTCCGCATGTGCAACTGTTTTGCACCCGTTGTATTTGAACGTAGAGCCTATCACATCCGATCATCACGTGGTGTCTCAGCACAAAGAACTTTCGCAATGGTGCATACTCAGGGAGAACACCTCTTGATAATTAGTGAGAGATCATCTTATAATGCTACCGTCAATCAAAGCAAAATAAGATGCATAAAGGATAAACATCACATGCAATCAATATAAGTGATATGATATGGCCATCATCATCTTGTGCTTGTGATCTCCATCTCCGAAGCACCGTCATGATCACCATCGTCACCGGCGCGACACCTTGATATCCATCGTAGCATCATTGTCGTTTCGCCATCTTTTGCTTCTACAACTATCGCTACCGCTTAGTGATAAAGTAAAGCAATTACAGGGCGCTTGCATTTCATACAATAAAGCGACAACCATATGGCTCCTGCCGGTTGCCGATAACTCGGTTACAAAACATGATCATCTCATACAATAAAATATAGCATCACATCTTGACCATATCACATCACAACATGCCCTGCAAAAACAAGTTAGACGTCCTCTACTTTGTTGTTGCAAATTTTACGTGGCTGCTACGGGCTGAGCAAGAACCGTTCTTACCTACGCATCAAAACCACAATGATAGTTCGTCAAGTTAGTGCTGTTTTAACCTTCGCAATGACCGGGCGTAGCCACACTCGGTTCAACTAAAGTTGGAGAAACTGACACCCGCCAGCCACCTATGTGCAAAGCATGTCGGTAGAACCAGTCTCGCGTAAGCGTACGCATAATGTCGGTCCGGGCCGCTTCATCCAACAATACCGCCGAACCAAAGTATGACATGCTGGTAAGCAGTATGACTTGTATCGCCCACAACTCACTTGTGTTCTACTCATGCATATAACATCTATGCATAAAACCACGCTCGGATGCCACTGTTGGGGAACGTAGTAATTTCAAAAAAATCCTACACACACGCAAGATCATGGTGATGCATAGCAACGAGAGGGGAGAGTGTGTCCACGTACCCTCGTAGACCGAAAGCAGAAGCGTTAGAACAATGCGGTTGATGTAGTCGTACGTCTTCACGGTACGACCGACCCAAGTACCGAACGTACGGCACCTCTAAGTTCAGCACACTTCAGCTCGATGACGTCCCTCGAACTCCGATCCAGCCAAGCTTTAAGGGAGAGTTCCGTTAGCACGACGGTGTGCTGACGATGATGATGTTCTACCAACGCAGGGCTTTGCCTAAGCACCGCTACGATATTATCGAGGTGGATTATGGTGGAGGGGGGCACCGCACACGGCTAATAGATCTCAAGGATCAATTGTTGTGTCTATGGGGTGCCCCCCTGTCCCCGTATATAAAGGAGCTAGGGGGAAGGCGGCCGGCCAAGGAGGAGGGCACGCCAAGGGGGGAGTCCTACTCCCACCGGGAGTAGGACTCCTCCTTTCCTAGTAGGAATAGGAGAGAAGGAAGGGGAAGGGAGAAGGGAAGGAAGGAGGGGGCGCAGCCCCTCCCCCTAGTCCAATTCGGACTAGGCCTTGGGGGGGGGGGGCCTGCCCTAGGCAGCCCCTCTCTCTTTCCCGTATGGCCCAATAAGGCCCAATACTTCTCCGCGAATTCCCGTAACTCTCTGGTACTCTGAAAAATACCCAAATCACTCGGAACCTTTCCGAAGTTCAAATATAGTCGTCCAATATATCGATCTTTACGTATCGACCATTTCGAGACTCATCATTATGTCCCCGATCTCATTCGGGATTCCGAACTCCTTCGGTACATCAAAACACATAAACTCATAATATAACCGTCATCTAACTTTAAGTGTGCGGACCCTACAGGTTCGAGAACTATGTAGACATGACCGAGATACATTTCCGGTCAATAACCAATAGCGGAACCTGGATGCTCATATTGGCTCTCACATATTCTACGAAGATCTTTATCGGTCAAACCGCATAACAACATACGTTGTTCCCTTTGTCATCGGTATGTTAATTGCCCGAGATTCGATCGTCGGTATCTCAATACCTAGTTCAATCTCGTTACCGGCAAGTCTCTTTACTCGTTATGTAATGCGTCATCCCGCAACTAACTCATTAGCTACATTGCTTGCAAGGCTTATAGTGATGTGCATTACCGAGAGGGCCCAGAGATACCTCTCCGACAATTGGAGTGACAAATCCTAATCTCGAAATACGCCAACCCAACATGTACCTTCGGAGACACCTGTAGAGCTCCTTTATAATCACCTAGTTATGTTGTGACGTTTGGTAGCACACAAAGTGTTCCTCCGGTAAATGGGAGTTGCATAATCTCATAGTTATAGGAACATGTATAAGTCATGAAGAAAGCAATAGCAACATACTAAACGATCAAGTGCTAAGCTAACGGAATGGGTCAAGTCAATCAAATAATTCTCCTAATAATGTGATCCCGTTAATCAAATGACAACTCATGTTTATGGCTAGGAAACTTAACCATCTTTGATTCACGAGCTAGTCAGGTAGAGGCATACTAGTGACACTATGTTTGTCTATGTATTCACACATGTATTATGTTTCCAGCTAATACAATTCTAGCATGAATAATAAACATTTATCATGAAATAAGGAAATAAATACTAACTTTATTATTGCCTCTAGGGCATATTTCCTTCAGTACCAAATACCAACGGATTACTACGAGCACTAGTAAGGTACACATCAATAATATGTATATCAAATATACCTTTGTTCACTTTGCCATCCTCTTTATCCGCCAAATATTTGGGGCAGTTCCACTTCCAGTGACCATTTCCTTTGCAGTAGAAGCACTCAATTTTAGGCTTAGGTCCAGCTTTGGGCTTCTTCACGGGAGTGACAACTTGCTTGCCATTCTTCTTGAAGTTCCTTTTCTTTCCCTTTGCCCTTTTATTGAAACTAGTGGTCTTATTTAATCATCAACACTTGATGCTCTTTCTTGATTTCTACCTTCGTCGATTTTAGTATCACGAAGAGCTCGGGAATCGTTTTCGTCATCCCTTGCATACTATAGTTCATCACGAAGTTCGAGTATCTTGGTGATGGCGACTAGAGAACTCTATCAATCACCATCTTATCTAGAAGATTAACTCCCACTTGATTCAAGTGATTGTAGTACCCAGACATTCTGAGCACATGCTCACTAGTTGAGCAATTCTCCTCCATCTTTTAGGCAAAGTGCTTGTTAGAGGTCTCATACTTCTTAACACGGGCATGAGTCTGAAATACCGATTTCAGCTCTTGGAACATCTCATATGCTCCATGAGGTTTCAAAAATGTTTTTGAAGTCCCGGTTCTAAGCCGTAAAGCATGATGCACTAAACTATCAAGTAGTCATCATATTGAGCTAGCCAAACATTCATAACGTCTGCATCTGCTCCTGCAATAGGTCTGTCACCTAGCGGTGCATCAAGGACATAATTCTTATGTGCGGCAATGAGGATACACCTCAGATCATGGACCCACTCCGCATCATTGCTACTATCATCTTTCAACTTAGTTTTCTCTAGGAACATACAAAAACATAGGGAAGCTATAATGTGAGCTATTGATCTACAACATAATTTGCAAAATACTATCAGGACTAAGTTCATGATAAATTAAAGTTCAATTAATCATATTACTTAAGAACTCCCACTTAGATAGACATCCCTCTAGTCATCTAAATGATCACGTGATCCAAATCAACTAAACCATGTTCGATCATCACGTGAGATGGAGTAGTTTTCAATGGTGAACATCACTATGTTGATCATATCTACTATATGATTCACGCTCGACCTTTCGGTCTCCATTGTTCCGAGGCCATATCCGCATATGCTAGGCTCGTCAAGTTTAACCCGAGTATTCTGCGTGTGCAAAACTGGCTTGCACCCCTTGTATGTGAACGTAGAGCTTATCACACCCGATAATCACGTGGTGTCTCGACACGATGAACTGTAGCAACGGTGCATACTCAGGGAGAACACTTATACCTTGAAATTTAGTAAGGGATCATCTTATAATGCTACCACCGTACTAAGCAAAATAAGATGCATAAAAGATAAACATCACATGCAATCAAAATATGTGACATGATATGGCCATCATCATCTTGTGCTCATGATCTCCATCACCGAAGCATCGTCATGATCTCCATCGTCACCGGCGCGACACCTTGATCCCCATCGTAGCATCATTGTCGTCTCACCAACTATTGTTACTACGACTATCGCTACCGCTTAGTGATAAAGTAAAAACAATTATATGACGATTGCATTGCATACAATAAAGCGACAACCATATGGCTCCTGCCAGTTGCCGATAACTTTGTTACAAAACATGATCATCTCATACAACAATTTATATCACATCATGCCTTGACCATATCACATCATAGCAAGCCCTGCAAAAACAAGTTAGACGTCCTCTACTTTGTTGTTGTAAGTTTTACGTGGCTGCTACGGGCTTCTAGCAAGAACCGTTCTTACCTACGCATCAAAAACCACAACGATTTTTTGTCAAGTGTGATGTTTTAACCTTCAACAAGGACCGGTCGTAGTCAAACTCGATTCAACTAAAGTTGGAGAAACAGTCACCCGCCAACCACCTCTGTGCAAAAGCACGTCGGTAGAACCAGTCTCATGAACGCGGTCATGTAATGTTGGTCCGGGCCGCTTCATCCAACAATACCACCGAATCAAAGTAAGACGTTGGTGGTAAGCAGTATGACTATTATCGCCCACAACTCACTTGTGTTCTACTCGTGCATATAACATCTACGCATAGACCTGGCTCGGATGCCACTGTTGGGGAACGCAGTAATTTCAAAAGTTTTCCTACGATCACGCAAAATCTATCTAGGAGATGCATAGCAACGAGAGGGGAGAGTGTGTCCACATACCCTCGTAGACCGAAAGCGGAAGCGTTTCAATAACGCGGTTGATGTAGTCGAACGTCTTTACGATCCAACCGATCCAAGCACCGAACGTACGACACCACTGCCTTCAGCACACGTTCAGCTCGATGACGTACCTCGTACTCTTGATCCAGCTGAGGCTGAGGGAGAGTTTCGTCAGCACGACGGCGTGGCGACGGTGATCATGATGTTACCGGTGCAGGGCATCGCCTAAGCACTACGACGATATGACCGAGGTGTGTAACAGTGGAGGGGGGCACCGCACACGGCTAAAAGATCAACTTGTGTGTCTTTGGGGTGTCCCCTGCCCACGTATATAAAGGAGGGAGGGAGAGAGGCCGGCCCTTCTAGGGGTGCGCCAAGTGTAGGGGGTCCTACTAGGACTCCCAAGTCCTAGTAGGATTCCCTTTCCTTTTCGGAGTAGGAAAGAAGGAAAGGAGGGAAAGGGAGAAGGAAAGGGGGGCCGCACCCTCACCCCTTGTCCAATTTGGTTTGGGCAGGGGAGAGGCGTGCTCCACCTCGTGGCACTTCTTCCCTCTCTCCACTAAAGCCCAATAAGGCCCATTACTTCTCCCGGTGAATTCCCATAACTCTTCGGTACTCCGAAAAATACCCAATCACTCGGAACCTTTTTGATGTCCGAATATAACCTTCCAATATATCAATCTTTACGTCTCGACCATTTCGAGACTCCTCGTCATGTCCGTGATCTCATCCAAGAATCCGAACAAACTTCTGTCATCAAAACACATAACTCATAATACAAATCGTCATCGAACGTTAAGCGTGCGGACCCTACCGGTTCGAGAACTATGTAGACATGACCGAGACACATCTCCGGTCAATAACCAATAGCGGAACCTGGATGCTCATATTGGCTCCCACATATTCCACGAAGATCTTTACCGGTCAAACCGCATAACAATATACGTTGTTCCCTTTGTCATCGGTATGTTACTTGCCTGAGATTCGATCGTCGGTATCATCATACCTACTTCAATCTCGTTGCCGGCAAGTCTCTTTACTCGTTATGTAATACTTCATCCCGCAACTAACTCATTAGTTACAATGCTTGCAAGGCTTATAGTGATGAGCATTACCGAGAGGGCCCAGAGATACCTCTCCGAAACACGGAGTGACAAATCCTAATCTCGATCTATGCCAACCCAACAAACACCTTCGGAGACATCTATAGAGCATCTTTATAATCACCCATTTATGTTGTGACGTTTGATAGCACACAAAGTGTTCCTCCGGTATTCGGGAGTTGCATAATCTCATAGTCTGAGGAACATGTATAAGTCATAAAGAAAGCGGTCGCAATGAAACTGTAACGATCATAATGCTAAGCTAATGGATGGGTCATGTCCATCACATCATTCTCCTAATGATGTTATCTCGTTCATCAAATGACAACACATGTCTATGGTTAGGAAACATTAACTATTTTTGATTAACGAGCTAGTCAAGTAGAGGCATACTATGGACAATATGTTTTGTCTATGTATTCACACATGTCCTAAGTTTCCGGTTAATACAATTCTAGCATGAATAATAAACATTTATCATGATATAAAGAAATATAAATGATAATTTTATTATTGTCTCTAGGGCATATTTCCTTCACCACCTTAGAGGTAGTACTGGACGTGGCTCGGACGGCGTGGAGGTCGGCTCCTCCTTCACGGTAACTGGGCGCCATTGGGGGCCACTACAAGAAAACACATCCTTGCCATTTTCTATCATGAGAGTAACACTCCTATGACAATAATACTGACGAAAACACGTATTGTCATGGATGTGTTGCCCACATACTTGTATGACAAATAATTATGATTGAAATTGGAATTTTCATCCTGGGCGGGCCGATATCACCTAGATGACGTTCTTTGGGCCTTCCATGGCGTAAAAAATCATGATAGAAATGAGAACGAGAAACTTTTAGTGATTCCTTGAGTGAGTTCCGCATTGGACGGTATACGGTGAGTGGTCAGGCCCCAGCGAGATGCAGGGTAGTTTGCGTTATCATGTGAAACTTTCACATTAGTGAACCCGGTCGATGCTCGTTCATGGTAGTTGGAGGCTCATGATCGATCGATGGTCGTGTGCGGTAGCATCTGTAGGCCTTTGTTGCATGCTTGAATAGCTAATATTGTCTGGAGACTTCACATCACAGAGAATACGATGCAAAGACTCTTGCTCGCTATGGCTTGTTTGCGCGTACTTGGCAGTGGTGCGCGATAGTTGGAGAAGTGTATGCGTGAGTAGAAACTCCTGTTACGATTGTGCATGGTAGCGTAGAAGCCCTCCATACACGATACTGATTTGTCGAGCTGGAGACTTGCAATACACAAGAACCATACCAATCGATCGTCGCGACTCTTGCTATAGCTATTGTGTACTTGGCGGTGGTGAATGAAGCCGTATCCGCGAGTAGAGTCCTCGTTGCATCATGCTCGTGGTTGGGGGCGCATGTAATTGACGGATCAAGTTTTTATTTACTTTTTTGCATCGAAGATCAAGTTGGAGAGGTGTGTGTGATAGTTGGATGCTGTTATACAGTTACCAGAACGTAGTTTTTATATCACTCATATACTTCCTCCATCCTAATAAAATAATAGTCTCAACTTTATATTTTGAGATTGAGGGAGTATAAAATTTGAGACACTTATTTTAAGATTGAGGGAGTACGATCCTAGCGAAAACAGTGAGGGATGTCAAGGCCGAATGGTTGGATGACTTGGATCGGATCCAGTGGACGATGTCTGAAAGCTAGCCAATGACCTTCCCATGAAAAGGAAAAAGAAAAAGCTTCGCCATCTTTTTCACTCCTGATCTCATCATCATCAGCTAAAAACAGGGGAGATTCTTGCAAAAAGAAGGAAAAACAGGGGACGAACGCGAGCCTGCTTGCCGCGACCAAAAGCCGTCGGTTGCCGGCCGGACTGCCGCAGCGCAGCTTGCGACGAGCCCACGTCCAGCGACAGGCTTCCCTCCCGCTCCACCGTGCCGGCGTCGCCCTCCCCTCCCTCTCTCCCCCTCTCCTTCCTTGGCCAATCGCCTGTGGGCTGACAGTTCGCCACCGCCGTCGCTCGTGGATCAGACGCTCGCCGGGCGCCACCGCCTGGACTACTCTGCCGACCCGTTCCCTGCGCATCACTGCAACTACCCGCGGTTAATGTTGATGCGACAATCTCGCGGCGAGGAGCGCGTGCGGAAGGCTAGCAAGCACATGCTGCGCGCCCGTGGCCCGTTCGATGAAATTCCTCGCCGGGGCGCCTCGCGGCGGTGGCTGCTGGCGCCGAGGATGCTGTTGCGGGTGTACGTGGGCATCCTGGCGCGCGGAGCCAGGCCCTACGCGCGCCGTTGCTCAATGCGCGCGCCATGGAGCGGGCTGCCGGGGACGCCGTTCATGCGCACGTCGTGGCTAAGTTTGGGCTAGAGCTCAACCTCAACGCCCACTTGCCAAAGCTCGCTGGTCCTTACGGTGAGGAGGATATCCATATGTTTTACAGAATGCTCCAGATGAAGTGACAGTCATCGCTCATCGGTGCATAGTGAAACCAGGTTTGGTCTATTTCCTTCAGTCTACATCTTTCCCATTGCCTAGTTCATATTTTACTTTGTAAGGAACTCAACGCACTATCCTACTTTGAATATAGAACATTTGACCATACCTGTTCATAATTGCTCAGTAAATCTTGACACTTCCTATGAAACAATCTATTACACCATGGTTTCTTTGAACTTATGCACTCCTCTTTGTGCCCCCAGTTGCTAGATAAATACTCCTACATACTTTTATCCGTTTAGAAGACGAAAGTGCAGGTTTAGATTGATTTTGGCAACTAGGAGCGTCAGCCAGCACGTTCAAAACAATAGATTTGCTCACTGGTCTTGAGCTTTGACTCTTTAGCTACTTGTCATATAAACTGTACTGTACAAGACAACCTTGTTTTAGGTGATCCTTATCTCTTCTAGTATGGAGAGATCCTTGAAATTTCATGTTTGCCACACTACTAAGTCAAACATAAGATTTTAATGTCATATGCACGTTATGTGGGTTCCATTTCCTTCTCTTCCTTTGAATTATTCACCTCGAATCATCTCTTAATTTTAGTTTCAGTTTGATAATGTGCATACAGTTTATTTCATTCCCCCCCCCCCCCCCCCCTTTCTGACCCATATTTAACTCTGATGAGCAAGTGCTAGCAAAATGAAAAGGAGAGCATAACATCTGCAGAAGAAGACTGTGTAATCATTATGTTGACTGCCATGAAACCTGCACAACAGCATAGACAATTGATATTGCTGTCTTGGGACCCTCATTTAATCTCTAAACAATCATGGCCCCACCAGTGAGCCTAATACAAGCAACGGGTTATTTGTAAAATAAAATTATTTCCAATGATATGTAGGTTCTTTCTAATGACAACAGGTTATTTGTACCATAGGCTCTTTTTATTTTACTGAGTACATACTTTTATCCGTTTAGAAGACTAAAGTGCAGGATTAGATTGATTTTGGCAACTAGGAGCATCAACCAGCACGTTTAAAACAATAGATTTGCTCACTAGTCTTGAGTTTGATCCTTCATTTACTTCTCATGTAAACAGTACAAGACAACCTTATTTTAGGTAACCTTGAACCTCTTTTTAGTATGGAGAGATCCTTGAGATTTCATGTTTGTCACACTGCTATGTCAAACATAAGTTTCTAAATTCATATGTGCTTTATGTGGGTTTCACTTCCTTACCTTCTTTTGGATTATTCACCTTGAATCATAGCTTGCTTTTAGTCTCAGTTTTGATAATGTGCATACATTTTATTTCATTTTTCTCCTTTCTGAACTCTTATCAACTCTGATGAGTAAGTGGTAGCAAAATGAAAAGGAGAACATGCCATTTGGAGAAGCAGACTATGTAATCATTATGAAACTACTGAACTTCTGAATTGTTTTTAATAAATATGGCTGTGTGGATCAGTATGATGCAGAGGCCGGGGATATCCCCTTTCCCCAAAAATATGAAACCCGCGCAACAGAATAGACAGTGATCCTGATACAGGCTACCGGTTATTTGTAAAAGAAATCCTTTATAACGATAAATATGCTATAGGCTCTTTTACTTTATGTTTACACCAAAAAAGAGAGCTTATTACCATCTGTATCAACCACTGAACCACATGCATTCGTCTTGATTTCCATTTCTTGAATTAATAGCCTTATGTTGTCATACGAAGAACCTCCCTCATCGAAAGCCCTCCTTGCTTTAATGGCGCAGTCTTTTGCTCTCACCCTCATCTCTTCTGCAGCCGCCCCCTCATCCATCAGGGTGTTCACAGCTTTCTGCACCTCATCTCTTGTAACCATAACCTCCTGGTTTTCACTTCCCCACTGTGTAACTCCTTTCACTCCAACCTCCATTCCGATTTTCAGCACATCCACCAGCAGCTTCTCATTCAAAAACTGCTCCTCAAAGTGCGGCCATGTGATCATGGGCACACCTGCACAGATGCCCTCTACTGTTGAGTTCCACCCGCAGTGCGTCACGAATCCTCCAACGGCTTGGTGCTGCAGGATCATGAGCTGTGGTGCCCAACCCCTTATGACCATGCCTCTATTTTTGACACACTCCTCGAACTCGTCTGCGAGCCATTCCTCAACTTCTGGAAGCTTAGCTCCTGCTTTGATCACCCAAATAAACGGTTTCCTGGAGGTTTCAAGTCCCAGTCCCAACTCAACAGGCTGTTGAGGTGTAGTGCAAGCGAGGCTGCCAAAGCTGACAAAGACCACTGAGCCTGGCTTCATTGAATCAAGCCATTGCAAGCACTGTGCTTCATCCATTGACGCCTTGTTTCCTCTTGCGGGCCATAGTGTTGTTGTCTCGGTGGCAGAGGCACATTGGTCCGACCGCCCAGACCTTCTTCTTTGTCGTCTGCTCAAAGGATTCAATGTACAATGTCTCCAGCTCCTGGAAGCTGTTAATTACCTCACCATCACTTTTCAGCTCCTCTTCAAGGAACTTCTTACGGATTTGCTCCATACCAGGAATACAAAAATTTCCAGGGCATTTAGCCTTTGTCAGCTCTAGTGGTATAGGGAACCCTGTGATTGTGATGAGCTCATTTTCGTCTTTGACATTTTGAAATACATTGTTGTGATAAGTGATGTACCTGCAAGATGGTTGTAGTTGTTTCAAATACGTATAAGAGCAGACTTCTTCGACAAACGTCAACCAGATATAGCTGGCCTAAAAACTTGCTCATGAAACACTTTGCTGTCTGTGATTCCTTATGCAGTGTAAATTACATATTTCATCACACAAACTAGTACTCAGATAATTCTTTTTCCTTTCAGGTGTAGTCTTTTATATGTTCAATGCTTTCTTCTCTCTGGAGCCAATTTACACTAGTTTTCCGTCCACTGATGAAGTAAAGCACTTAATTGTAGCAGCAATAATATGCATAGTACAAATTAGTTACTCACAAGATTTGCCTCTTATTATGATTGTACCTGATGAGGGACGAGAAGCCACAAAAGCCACTAAAGGTCAGCCTCGGGATACCAAGCTCCCTTGCGATGTCACCAGTCCACCAGTGAATCAGGTCAGATATGATGCAGCTCGGAGGCGAGCGCTGCTGCTCATGGAGGCATGCCTTGAGCGGCTCCTGAAGCGCAGCGATGGCATAAGTTGGAGAGCAGATCTATGGATTGGATCATGTCCAGGTTCTCGCACCCGTCCGGTAGGCCGAACTCGGCACTCGGGAAATGGAGCTCCACGAGCCGTACTGCCAGGCCCGCCGCCTCCACATCGGCTGCAAAGCCTGCCAACCTGGAGGCATTCACTGGTGTGGTGATGAAGCTAACCTGCGCGCCGTGCTCTGCCAGCAGGCGCGCCATGTCGGTCATGGGGATTGTGTGCCCCTGCGCCAACATCGGTACCAACACAAAGTGCGCCCTCGCGGAGCCGCTGTGGCCATCACCGCTGCCGGTGAAGGTCATGGCTGATCGGCTATTGTAGGAAAAGGACTGGTGGTGGAGTCAGTCAAACTGGGAAGACAGTGACACCGGCAAGATAGCACGATGTGTTGGGCACAATCTGATAATGGTCGCAATGGCAACTATAGTGTATGCATATAGCACCTGGTGCTATGTCTTCCTAAGGAAAGATGATGAGCTGACGATGCAACAGCATATCAAATTGGTGACCTCTTGCTAGTGACGCATGCTCTCACGTCAGTCATGGATTTGTGAAGTCAGCCATGTGGATGAATCTTGTTAAGTTCTGAATCATCAGAATCCAGGCCATCGGATCAGACATCGAGGGCTCAGATTAACCACAGCTACCGCCTGTCACGCTCAAAGGGGAGTCATTTTTACAGGATTTGGATGATCCTCATGTCTGATGCTGACTTGTCGTATATGCACACTACTTAACTCTCAAGGCTGTGGAAGGCCGAGCCAGCCGATATAATATGATAGTGCATTATTTTCTGTGTGGAGATTCGGTCATTCAGTGTAATGTGGGTCTGTGGTAGTGGGTGGAATTTTCTTGTCTGTATCCTTTCAGGGTTTTGTTGGTGAGAAGCTAAAAGGATCTCCCAGTGATATGGAAAATATGAGTCCATTTCTGGAGCGACGCAATGCATCCTAATCAACACAGTGGCTTCCTGACGCAAAGAGGTACGACCGAGGCTCCTTGTTTTCATTTTGCTTCATGCACACAGACCTAATAAACTCCATATCTAGAAAGAATTTAATACCCCTAAAAAAAGGATTTAATACAAGACCGCAGCGATTAGCAATGAAACAAGGTCTGTTATTAGGCCATGTACAGTGCCTGGTGTAATGCAACAGCGCAGTGTCCGGTGCACGGCGGCGCCCCTCCCTAGTTGCTCGGAGTCATTGTCCTACGCCTCCACGAACCGTGGCTAGTCGTGCAGCGGTAGCAAAATGTAAGGGAGAGCGTAACCATCTAGAATAGCAGACTGTGTAGTTGTTATGTGGACTGCCATGAAAGAGCGTACATAATAGAGAGGATAATTGATATTCCCTTCATTTGGATCATCTATAATCTCTAAATAATCACCTGTGAGCCTGGTACAAAATTCTATATGATGATATATGTACTCTAGGATGTTTCACTTCATGTTTACACCGAAAAAGCGAGCTTACATAATCTCTATCAACCACATGCATTCGTCTTGTTTCCCATTTCTTGAATTAACAGCCTTACGTTGTTGTAAGAAGAACCTTCCTCGTCGAAAGCCCTCCTTGCCTTAATGGCGCAGTCTTCTGCTCTCATTCTCAACTCCTCTGTAGCCTCCCCTTCACCCATCAGGGTGTTCACTGCTGTCTCCACAGCATCTCTGGTAACCATAACCTCCTGGTTTTCACTTCCCCACTGTGTAGCTCCTTTCACTCCAACCTCCATCCCGATTTGCAGCACATCCACAAGCAGCTTCTCATTCAAAAACTGCTCCCCAAAGTGTGGCCATGTGATCATGGGCACACCTGCACAGATGCCCTCTATTGTTGAGTTCCACCCGCAGTGCGTCACGAATCCTCCAACGGCTTGGTGCTGCAGGATCATGAGCTGTGGTGCCCAACCCCTTATGATCAGACCTCTGTCTTTGACGCGCTCCTCGAACCCATCTGCGAGCCATTCCTCGACTTCTGGAAGCTTAGCTCCTGCTTTAATCACCCAAACAAATGGTTTCTTGGAGGCTTCAAGTCCCAGTCCCAGTTCAACAAGTTGTTGAGGTGTAGTGCAAGCGAGGCTTCCAAAACTCACAAAGATCACTGAGCCTGGCTTCCTTGAATCAAGCCATTGCAAGCACTGTGCCTCATCCATTGACGCCTTGTTTCCTCTTGCGGCCGTTCTGTTGCTGTTTCGGTGGCAGAGGCACATTGGCCCGATCGTCCAGACCTTCTTCCTTGTTATCTGCTCATAGGATTCAATGTACAATGTCTCGAGCTCTTTGAAGCTATTAGTGATCTCACCATCGCATCTCAGCTCCTCCTCAAACATCTTCTCACGGATTTGCTCCATACCCGGAATACAAAGGGTTCCACCAGGCAACTTAGCCTTCGTCAACTCTAGCGGTGTAGGGAACCCCGGGATCGTGATGAGCTCATTGTCATCTGTGACATGCTCCAATACATTGTTGTGAAAAATGATGTACCTGCAAGATGATATTAGTTGTTTAAAATACGTTGAAGTGCAGACATCGTTGACACATCAACCAGCTGTAACTGGCGTAACAAATATCTGATGAAAATTCTTATTTTCTATACTTCCTTATGTAGTTTGAATTACATGTTTCATTACGTAAGGTAGCACACACGTCGATTTTATTATCTTGTGTACTCTATTATCTATGTATGCTTTCTTCTTTTCTGGAAGGAATTTATACTCGTAAGCTGTCCTGTACTATTGAAGTAAAATACCTAATCATAGCAGCAAAAATATGTCCAGTACTCACAAGGTTTGCCTCTTTATGTTGTACCTGACAAGGGACGAAAAGCCACAAAAGCCACTAAAGGTGAGCCTCGGGATGCCGAGCTCCCTTGCGATGTCACCGGTCCACCAGTGCGCCATGTCAGATATGATGCAGCTAGGAGGCGAGCGCTGCTGCTCACGGAGGTACGCCATGAGCGGCTCATGCAGCATGGCACATGCCTTCATGAAGTTAAAGAACACATTCTTTGATTGGATCATGTCGAGGTTCTCGCACCCATCTGGTAGGCCGAACTCTACACTCGGGAAGTGGAGCTCCACGAGCTGAACCGCCAGGCCCGCCGCCTCCACCTCAGCGGCGAAGCCTTCCAACCTAGCGGCGTTGACCGGCGTGGTGATGAAGCTGACCTGCGCGCCATGCTCTGCCAGCAGGCATGCCATGTCGGTCATGGGAATGGTATGGCCCTGAGCCATCATCGGTACCAGCACGAAGTGCGCCCTCGCGGAGCCGCTCTGGCCATCGCCGCTGCGGGAGAGGGTCATGGCTGGTCGGCTGTGGCAGCGAAAGTGCTAGTGGAGTTGGTCAAGCTGGGAGGACTTGGAAGCGGTGCAGTGGCAACCTACAGCAGCACCTGGTGCTATATCTTCCTAAGTTGAGCTGACGAGCTGACGAGCGAATGGGCGCAGCGCAGCAGCAGCGTTTCAACTTGGTCACCTCTTACTAGTGACGCGTGCTCTCACGTCAGTCATGGACTCCTAGTCAGCCATGTGGATGAGAATCTTCTTCACTGTTACTGACATATTTCATATGTTGAATGCAGAGGCCTCCCATTATTCGACCGTATGTGGCTCCAGCAAGGATAACAGGGATGAAGAGATCAGATGGGACCGCAATTCCGTAAGTCACAAGTCCAAGGCAATAGATTGCGAACAAGAAGATGAAAAGACTAGACATGTGGTACTCAGGGGGTGTTTGGTTCAGAAGTCCTAGGACTTTTTCTAGTCCCAGGGACTAATCAAAGAAGACTCTCCTGTAGAATCTTTTTCTAGTCCTGTAGAAAAAATCCCTCCCGTTTGGTTCCTAGGGACTTTTTAGGGACTTTTTCTAGTCTCTGGGACTAAAAAGTCCCTGAACCAAACACCCCCTCAGTCGCTGTCCCAGTGCTGAAAAGATTGCGTATGGGTATGGCATCATCGTTTGTATTGAAGAAAAGTGATGCCATACCATTGTAATACCCTGGTGGGCACTGGAAGTTCTTATAATTGCCAGAGCGGTCAACGGTAGGACATTGCTCCACGGCATCTTCAGGGCATTGAGTCCATGAAGCAAGCCAAGGGAGGCCATAGGAGCACATTGATGTGATAACTGATACTATTATAGTGAGGAGGATCTTGGATGGAGCACCTCTCCCGCGGGCAGATGAAGAACGTCAGATGATATCACATCATAAACTAGGTATCAAAAATAGAAAATTTATGCAATCACATTTATTACAATTCATCCTTGGTACTTACTCATTGATAATACTGTAAATACGAAGAATTTTATCCAAGAGAAAGTTGAAGAGGCCTCCAAATATACCACCAATTATTCCAAGGAGAATTATTGCAAGTAGATCCGGACTACTATAGGTTGCAACAGTTGAACTGAGATCAAACGTAATTAATCCACCTTGCCCAAAGAGACCACACTTTCCACTGCGACAGAACTCAATCAGAGTCCTCAACACGACAGCAACAACAGCAGTTGTAAAGAATGCTCTCCATAAAAGAGCACTTCGCCACCTGTAAAATGAAGTTGAACAAAATAAAACACATTAACATGTATTCTCGTGGTTAGCAGTTTAAGTTTTTCAAAAATAAACTAACATCTTGAAGATAAACATGTAGGTTAACAGTACACAACTATGGCGGTACTAGTTTGGCTCTGCCATATTTATCGGTTGGCCCGATCACTGTAACTACATATCCAAGTAATGATTCTTTTCAAACCCTGACGCTCTGTGCACGAGAGTAATGAAGGGAAGATACTTCCCAAACTATGATTTTATGCAAGCTCCATCGCCAAAATCTTCATCAGCTATCTGGAGGGCTATCATTGCGGGACGCGCGGCTCTCAGTGCCGGCCTCGTCAAGCGCATCGGCGATGGAGTTTCTACATCTGTATGGGATGATCGTTGGATCCCATCGACCATATCGATGAGGCCGTTGTTCAGGCCACCATCAACAACGGTCACTTTGGTCAGTGACCTAATCGACTCGAAGAACTGGACCTGGAAACGTGACCTTATCCGAGCAACTTTCATTGCACCTAATGCAGATGCAATCCTCAATATCCCGCTCCGTCAAGGTGGCGGAGGGGATTTTCTTGCTTGGGCATATGAGAGATCCGGCATCTACTCTGTTAAAACAGCCTACCGAGCTCTAGTGAATCAGAACGAGCGTTTAGCTCTAGAAGAAGGGCAGGTAGCGGGGCCATCATTGGACGAAGAACAGATGTGGAGTCGCCTTTGGAAGCTCAAAGTTGTTCCAACAGTCAGAGTGTTCTGGTGGAGGGTAATCAGAGGGATCATTCCGAATGAATCTACCCTACAGCACAGTCACATCAAAGACACAAGACTATGCAAGTTGTGCCTTGCCATGGACGAGGACTTAATGCATGCGCTTGTTCATTGCTCTCATGCAAAACGGTTCTGGGAGGAGGCGAGATTGCTCTTTGACATCAACCTGCCTCGGCTCCATCCTAGCACCTGGGCACGTGATATTCTCTGTGAGACCCGCTTCTCAGAAAATGATCGTGCAACAATTATTACCGTCATGTGGGCTATCTGGATGTCTCACAATAGGAGGACACATGACCAGGAGATCATTGATCCAGCGGCCTCGGTTAGATGCATTCGCGAAGACCTGGCACTGCTGGACATTCCCCGACAGAGCTTCATACGCTGCCGGGTCACGGATGGCGTCCCCCTGAAGATGACTGTGTAAAGATCAACACGGACGCGGAGATCAATCACGATGCTGGCAACGCCGGCATGGGGGGTGTAGCCCGCTCTCCCTCGGCTTTCTTGGGCGCATGGTGCAAACCCCATTTGGGGGTTACAGATCCATTCATTGCTGAAGTACTCTCCTTGCGTGAGGGCATCATCTTCGAGAAGCTTCGAGGCTACATGCACGTGCGACTGGAATCCGACTGTCTTGAGGCAGTTAACCTCTGGAACTCTAGCTACATCGACCGTTCGGTTGTAGCACCGATATTGTTAGAAATTAGAGATTCCTGTTGCCTTGGAAAAGGTGGGGCCAATCCCTGAGCCGATGGCAATCGTAGCGGGGGAGCTGGGATCCCAACGAAGAGAATCAACTGAGCGATCGATCGGCGCAGAAAATCAGCAGGTGATGCCGCGGGGGGATCCACCCAATCAGGAGTTGGGCGCGCCGCTTGTGGATAGGCAGGTTGCAGCGGATCCAAGGCTTGACAACGCGTTGGAGGAGCATGCGCTGGTGCCACCCGGCGTGGCCCTGGCTGCGGAGGCCATGCAGCCTGGGGACAAGACTTGCCTGCTCCCTTCTCATGCTCCCGTCCGTGCTCCTGCATATGTGGCTTGATTTGATTGGAAGAAAATAAGACCCGGCCCCACCCCCTAAAAATCAGGGGGGGGAGATGATTAGATTAGAAAAGAAAAAGGAAAAAGGACATCTGTAGGATGAAGTGGAAGCACGGATGGGAGCATGGAAAGGGAGCAGGCAAGCCGGATCCGCAGCCTGCGGTTAGCCACGCGCCGGTCGGGCCCCACCCTGATGGGATTCATGCAAGCTTTGCATGTGACTCCGTTCACGTTGCCGCGACATCGGATGTGCATGCAGAAATAGAGACGCCTGCTGAGAGGCCTGTGCAAGTGGGCGCCAAGGAGACGTGCATGGAGATGGTGGTGGCCAACGACCCAGCCAATGGACTAACATCTAAGGAGGTGGAGATGTACGGGAAGCTCAAGGCCTTCTGCTCATGCATTGTGAAGAAGCTTGCACCGCCAATTCTCAAGGAAGTCCAGGCTTCTACCTTACGGCTTGAGGCAAAACCATTCACTCTCAAAAGAACCACTCGGGCAACCAAGAAATCGGCTCCGCAGAACACGCCAAGAGCCACACCTACGGAGAATGTGCTCCTGCGCATGCTGGGAATTGTGCCGGAAGATCTGGAGGTTACGGACACGGCTGTGCAAGAGCGACATGTGGACGCGTGGGTGCCGACCTGGTCAGCGCGCGGCATTTTGCAAAGAGGCCCTTGCCTTTGGTTTGAATCTACCCGCTGGACACGAAAACACCTGAATTAACATGTCGCTCTGTGATTGGTCAGGACCAAATTTGCACATTTGATGCAAGTTCAAGGACTGGGTAGGGTCAAAATGCAAGTTCTAGGACCAAACCATCACATTCAGCGCAAGTTGTAGGACTCCCAGTGCTTTTAACTCATGAAGAAAACTCGAGCTTGAGCTGCTGACGAGGCCGAGGACTTGCGGTAATCATCCAGAGCACGTAGACGTAGCACGGCAGCTCATCGCCTACTCGACTTGACCCGACCCGACCCATCTGTGCTTATATACACAGCTGAGCGGAGCCGGAGCCGGAGCGACATGGGCGTGATGCACAAGTTGCGGATGAGCAACATAGGTGTAATGTTACAGGTTGTGTGGAAGGGACCATTCGGATACGGGAAAAGCCGTAGCTTCTCCACTCCTGTTTTGTAGCTTCACTCCATTGCCCATGAGTATTCTATATGATGCAGCAGCAGCAGCAGCAGGGATATGTTCATACACTCATCCTGATCCATCCTATGTATGTATGTATGTATCTATGTATGTATGTATGTATGGGGCTGACTGTGACCGTGAAGTGCATGCTGAATAATCTGTACACTAAAGTGTCCTCAGATATTTTGAAATAATAATTCATGTGCTGATGAATCATGCATTACCTAAACCAAAAATGCACCCTTGCTAAATACCTATCATGAGATTGCCTCCTGATGTGCATTATGGGATTCTATGCATTATGGGATTCTATAGCCTGCATGAATCCCTCCATCACGAAATTGCTAAATACCTATTCCGACTCTATTGGGCCGGGGAGGGTGATAGACAGAAGTATCACATGGTGTGATGGTCTGAGATCTGCAAAAGGCCATGGAGGCCTTGGGGTAATTTCATCTAAACAGATGAATATTGCACTTCTATCCAAGTGGCTATGGCGCATTGAAATGGGTGACGGTGGACTTTGGCTGACTATTATCCGCGCAAAATATTTGCGTGGACAACTTCTGGCCTTCGCCTCTACAACGGGAGGATCCCGGTTTTGGCAATCGGTTGTCCAATTGATGCTGATATTACGTATTGGAACCTCGATTAGTGTGGGGTCGGGGGTCCAATACCCTATTCTGCATGAATCGATGGTCCGGAGCCCGACCGTTCGCGGAACGGTTTCGTGCTTTATTCTCGATCTGCACTCGCCCACAGCTTACGACGGGGGCTGCTTTAGATGACCTAGGCTCTATAGCCTTCCGTCGCACTTTTGGGGCCATTGAACAGGCGTAGTGGGAGGAACTACTTGAGTGCATCGCCTTGCACCCCCCCTCCCTCCAACCTGACGCCCTTTCATGGCACCTCGAGCCAAGTGGCATGTTCTCCAAGAAGTCCTTATATCAGGCCATTGTGGCCACTCCCGGTCCTACCGAACTCACGGTGATATGGGAGATTAAACTACCAATGAAGATTTGTATCTTCCTTTGGCAGTGGGTTCGTGGCCGCCTACCTTCGGGTACGGAGGTGCGCAAGCGTAACGGCCTTGGAGACGGGCTTTGCCCTATATGTGGTGTCCCGGAAGACTCCAACCATATTTTCTTCCGTTGCCCGACAGCTCGATTCCTTTGGAGCTGCTTCTCGGAAGTGGTTGGAGGAAATTGATGCCATGACAATCTCCCGGATATGTTCGGGTAGATCCTTAGTCTCCCCTATTCTAGGCGTGCCTCCCTTTGGGTTGCCATGGGCACCCTTGCGTGGACCCTTTGGAACAGCCGCAATAAATTAGTCATCGAACGCGTCATTCCTTGCCGTGTAACTGACGCAATCTACAAAATGTGTGGCTTCTTACAGCTATGGAGACCGCTTAGCAAGCGGCGCGACCAAGATGCCATTGACGCAATCATCACTGGTCTTCGCTCCACTGCATCCGCGTTGGCCGCCACCCCCACCACCACCCCCGAGCTGGATTAGCATCTAGATGTCTCTTCTTTGTTTGGGGCTTGTTATGTTGTACCCCCAGCCACACTTGTTAACTTTTCTTCCCTCTACCTTTTCTTGAACTTAAACCTGGATTGTTGTTGGATGTTGTTGGATGCTTGGTGCCGTTGCTTTATAATATAAAGCGGGAGAAAACCCTTTTTCGTAAAATGCACCCTTGCTTTTATCGCCACCCGCTATTGTTGAGACTGTTAAAACTCCAGCCATGTTTGCATATCTACCAGAAAACTAACAAATCATATGGCTTCATACTCCCTCCGTTCTTGAAAGAGTGTACTTCCAACTTTGTTGTAAAGTCAAAAAAATTTATGTTTGACTGTATTTATACAATAATAGACCAACATTTATGCCATCAAATTAGTAGCATTAGATTCATTATGATAAAATATATTTTTGTCATGTACCTGTTTGATTTCACAAGCATTGACATATTTTTGCACAAACTTGATCAAACTTTGAGATAGTTTGACCCTCCAACAAAGTTGAAAGTACACTCTTTCAAGGACGGAGGGAGTATGTATGAAGAGAGGATATTTCAAAAAAGCAAACCCATTTTTTGAACAGTCCATTTTTTCATGTATTTGTATTTTTTTATATCTCACATACAAGCGCGTATATTGATGAAATCTCGCACAACTATACTACACTTCTAGATGTGCATGTACAAAAAATTTCCGAATTTTTTGAGTCATAAACTTTTTTATTTAACTTGAAAAAAAATGGCTCATAGTGACCGTGGTTCAGATGGACTTTTCAGGCTGTAGGGGCTCTTGTAGGATCAAAACAAAAAGATGTAGATTGCTTAAGAGCATCTCCAACAGCTCACAAAAAAAAGTGAATTGCAAAAAACCACCACATTTGAAGTTCTCATCCAGAATTGCCACCACATTTCTTGAGCGCCCCAAAGATCCACCTCTTTTCTTGTTAAATTTCTCAATTAACACTGATGATTGTTCTAGGCCAAATTAATCTGATTTCTGACAGCTGGGGCCCACTGGTCAGGTCCATGTGGCACTATATGGTCAACATAAACGGTATTCATTATTAACTAGAAGGAGGGCCCACCTGTCACGGTCTTATCCATCCTTGTCCACCTGCTCTCCTTCCCTGCTGCACCTCTCTCCTGCCCGCATGCACCCGCCGCCATGGGTTGCCGCCGTGTTGCTTGCCACCGACGCATACTCTGCTGCTGCTTCTCACCGACGACTCGCCCCAGCACACGCCCGAGGCCACCCACCACCTGCGCTTCTCTGTGGGCAGCGGAGACGGCGCTGCTGCCCCCTTGAGCAGCGCGACCCGAGCCGCTCCGCGGCCGCGCCACGGCTGCCACCCGAGCGCCCACTGCGTGCTTCCGCCCACGTCGTGCTCGTCGCCGTCCATGGAAGCGACTCCCGCCGCCGCCATCCGGATCCAGTGCGACGAGGGATACGTGGACACCGCCGCGAACAGCCACTGGAACGACCCAAGCGCACGACGACAGCTTCGGCGCCACACAGATGGCCGGCTCCCGGAGCGGTGAGGAGGAAGAGCTGGTGGCGCTAACGGCGGTCCAACTCGTCATTGGGATCATGGCGGTGAGCTCACCACTGCTGTCCTCCTCGCATAGCCGCCATGAACCGTGCCTTCACCCACAGACGCGGTGGTGCCGAACGAGGATCAGTAGCGCAGTGCAGGTGGTGGTCAAGCCCATCGGAGCATCGGGTACGATGAGCAGGTCCTCATCGCCGCGCTCTTGATGCCATAGCCTGCTGCTCCGGTGGCGCACTGGACCTGCACACAAGGGTGCTATAGGGCTCCAATAACACTTTTCTGGTTATTGGGGATGCACGTTCTAACAGTCCCCAATAAATCTCCCCCAAAATTGATTTTTCTTTAAACTTGCACATAAACTGCATACACATTGGCCATTCTATCAACATAATAATTAAAATAATGATATTTTTAGATTCAGATTCAAATAATCAAACATTATTTAAAATGCACAATGTATGAAATTAGATTCAAAATTCAAGTTCAAATTCAAATTTGAAACTGTATATGGTCCAATTGATTAGAGTAAACAAAACATATGCTTGAAATCTCAAATAATGGTCCAATTTATTGTCCATGGAGTGTCCACAAATGCTCAATTGTTCATGCCCTACGCGGTTTTCGATTTGTCAATGCACTTCAAGAAATCTCTGCAGTAATTCTTGAAGATGTTCTGCATCGCACAAGGGAGAGCAGAGGTTTGTTCGCTGGCACGTGCTCCGGGCCGGGCTCCCCGGCCAGTCCGTTCATTGAATCGTGGGTGCCAACTGATCGATGGAGTTCGTTGCCTCCTTGGCACGTGATCCTAGTCACACAGGCCCACACGGCCGTGATTCAACGAGAAAATTCATTTTGCTCTCTCTCACACACACACACACCAGCTGCTATCTCATTTATCCTCTTGCAATCCTTTCCATCATTTAATTATCTGTATCCAAACAAGAATATGTAATGAAACAGACCAAGCAGTGGTTGGTTGTTCAATGTACAAGAAATTATATTAACTACCAAGCCTAATATCCAAACAATAATCACAGTGGTAAAGGTGGGTTGAATATCGGCAGATCAACAAGGTAGTTCTCCACTTTCGACTCAGGTATCACCTTGTAGAAGACCGCCAAGATGCAAATCATGTTCACGTTGTCCATGTACATCGGTATTGAAGAGCACACGCAACGGCGGAGCTATGTTGAGGCTAGTGGGGTGGGGGGCGCTGCCCCCCCCCCCCCCATCCCCTGCTTTGGAGAAAACTTTAAAGAATTTTTTATTTGAAGGGCCTACATGGGGGAAAATTAACCTTTTGCGTACAAGTACTCATCGTGGATGTACATCTTCACAATCTTCTTTATGCCATCCACCAGAAAGCTGCACAACACAAAAGTGGAGATGCAAGCAAATATGCCGAATAATTTGTACACTAAAGTACCTTCAAATAATTTGGGAAAATTCATATATTGGTGAATCATATTCATTACCTAAACCAAAATACACACTTGCTTTTTATCGACACCTACTATTGTTGAGACCGTTAAAACAAACTGAAATTCCAGCCATGTTTCTATATCTCTCAGAAAACTACCAAAGCATATGGCTTCTTATGTACGAATAAAGGAGATGTGCAGTGAGGTCATATATACTGATTAAGTAAGCTCTTTTTGTTTTTAGTGGCAGGTTCCTTCATTCTTCAACAGGAGGGGGGGGGGGGGGGGGGGGGGGTTGTAGCACGCAGGGGCAAAGATATGCAACCCCTTTTTTCTTTTTGCTTTTGATCTCAATCTTTCTATTCAGTATCATTTGCATATTTGGGTTTCTGATGAGGAGGGCTTTCAAGAGATTCATTTTGAAGACGTTTTTGATGAGTTTTTAAAACTTTGTTAAGTTTCAACTTTTGAAACCTGGTACAAGAGACCGACAAAATCAAAAAAAATAGAACTTGCGATCGACAAAATTGTAAGTTTTTTAAACTGTCAAGGGGGGGGGGGGGACTCCCCACCTGGATATTTACGAAATAAAAGTTATTTAGGTGAGGCGAGAGGAGAAAAAATCCTGCCACAATCTGGCGTGGATTTTTTGGTTCATCTTTTTAAGACGTTGAAACCAAAGAGTGAGGTCCGAGATTATGGAGGGGGTTACATCATTGGGAGAGAGGTGCTCATAAATAAAACTCGCAGCATTACGAGCTCCAAAATTTTCCACAATATTAATAGAAGAACAAAAGGCCAGACTGATTTGGGCAGCCCTAGATGGCATGAGGAGTTCCACAACTCAGCCAATGGAGATGAGACCGGCAGCAGACCAAAAGCGTCCCAAATAGCGGATGGCGGTGTGTGACGCCCCCAATTCGACTGTACACTAGTCATACATGCAAATGTGTACAATCAAGATCAGGGACTCACAGGAAGATATCACAACACAACTCTAGGCACAAATTAAAATAATACAAGCTAGGGGCCTCGAGGGCTCGAATACAAGCTCGATACACAAGAGTCAGCGGAAGCAACAATATCTGAGTACAGACATAAGTTAAACAAGTTTTGCCTTAAGAAGGCTAGCACAAACATCAACGATCGAAGAGGCAAGGCCTCCTGCCTGGGACCTCCTAACTACTCCTGGTCGTCGACGGTCTCCATGTAGTAGTAGTTGACGGGGGTGGCATCTGGCTCCAAGGATCCACCATCTGGTTGCATCAACCGGAAAGAAGAAAGAAGGGGAAAAAGGGGTGGCAAAGCAACCGTGAGTACTCATCCAAAGTACCCGCAAGCATCAGATCTATACTAAGTATGCATTGGTATCAAATGGAAGGTTTGTATCTGTGGACTGAACTGCAGAATGCCAGAATAGAGGGGGAAGGCCTAGCCTATCGAAGACTAGCATCTTCAAGCAGCTCCAAGCATCTTGCAACATGTAAAGAGTAAAGAATAGCAGTTTATAATTAACAAGCATGTTGTAACATTAATGTCCAGAGATCCTTCCTCGACTCCCTGCGAGAAAGAAATCCCGGAGCCACATCTCAAGTATCCATTTGTAGTTGTATAAGATCAGGATATAAGTCTGAACGTCCATTACTGTGGACACGGCTCTTAATAGATAATCTTCCCTACAGGGGTGCACCACGTTTTCCAACATGCTTGATTACTCTGGACGGACACACTTTTCTGAGTCAATGCACGGCCTCGGAAGATCAACACATTGTAGCCCTACCTAGACTCAGCAGAGAGGTCCCCGCCGGTCTACATCCTAAGCACTCCGGGGTCTAGGCCCATCGCCCGTTGCACTCCGGGTCATTGCACGCAGGGCGGGTCCAGGCTCCACCTCTACATGGATGGTTCCGGCCCAGCATGCCGCACTGTTGAATTGGACGTCTGACAAAGCTTCGGCTGATACCACGACCCCGAGGCCCGTAACTATTCTCGCATGGTGGTTGGTGCGAAAAGGCCAGAGGCCAACTCAGAACAAATACCCAAACCATAGTGTATTATTAGCTCGCGGAGACGAGTAGAGACTCACGATCGAAGTGACCCCATCGCCCCGTCTCGTGGACTTACGACAAGGGCCCAGAATGCCCGGCCGTGCCACGTAACCATCTTGCAGGTGCTCTCCGGGCCTGCCCGACTTTCACCAAGGTCTCAAGTAAAGTCAAGGTAACCATCCAAACATCAAGGGGAAAACACGAGGAATCACCCCCGGTGGATTCCACTAAATGTAATCATCAAGGTGAACATAAGAGGGACCACCCTCGAGGTTCACACTTGAGGTGTTGCACGACAGAGCCGTATCGGGAATGGTGAACAAGGAACCACCCTTGTTGACCACGACCAAATAGCTACTCTACATAATTATCATCAGGAGTGCGTTATGAGGGATCACCCTCGGCACTCGATAGTAGCTCTGCAGAGCCGAGCAACTAAAGGGGCGTGATGTGATGTGAGGTGTTGGGCTCTGGTCGTCGATCACGTTGATCGAGTCGTCGAAGATGAAGCAGGGGCAACAAGGACAGTGTTGGAAATATGCCCTAGAGGCAATAATAAATTAGTTATTATCATATTTCCTTGTTCATGATAATCGTTTATTATCCATGCTATAATTGTATTGATAGGAAACTCAGATACATGTGTGGGTACATAGACAACACCATGTCCCTAGTAAGCCTCTAGTTGACTAGCTCGTTGATCAATAGTTGGTTACAGTTTCTTGACCATGGACATTGGATGTCATTGATAATGGGATCACATCATTAGGAGAATGATGTGATGGACAAGACCCAATCCTAAGCCTAGCACAAAGATCGTGTAGTTCGTATGCTAAAGCTTTTCTAATGTCAAGTATCATTTCCTTAGACCATGAGATTGTGCAACTCCCGGATACCGTAGGAATGCTTTGGGTGTACCAAACGTCACAACGTAACTGGGTGGCTATAAAGGTGCACTACAGGTATCTCCGAAAGTGTCTGTTGGGTTGGCACGAATCGAGACTGGGATTTGTCACTCCGTGTAAACGGAGAGGTATCTCTGGGCCCACTCGCTAGGACATCATCATAATGTGCACAATGTGACCAAGGGGTTGATCACGGGATGATGTGTTACGGAACGAGTAAAGAGACTTGCCGGTAACGAGATTGAACAAGGTATCGGTATACCGACGATCGAATCTCGGGCAAGTATAATACCGCTAGACAAAGGGAATTGTATACGGGATCGATTGAGTCCTTGACATCGTGGTTCATCCGATGAGATCATCGTGGAACATGTGGGAGCCAACATGGGTATCTAGATCCCGCTGTTGGTTATTGACCGGAGAACGTCTCGGTCATGACTACATGTCTCCCGAACCTGTAGGGTCTACACACTTAAGGTTCGATGACGCTGGGGTTATAAAGGAAGTTTGTATGTGGTTACCGAATGTTGTTCGGAGTCCCGGACGAGACCCCGGACGTCATGAGGAGTTCCAGAATGGTCCGGAGGTAAAGATTTATATATGGGAAGTCCTGTTTTGGTCGCCGGAAAGGTTTCGCACTTTATCGGTATTGTACCGGGAGTGCCGAAAGGGGTCCGGGGGTCCACCGGGGGGTCCACCTGCCCCGGGGGGCCACATGGGCTGTAGGGGGTGTGCCTTGGCCTATATGGGCCAAGGGCACCAGCCCCAAGAGGCCCATGCGCCAAGGAAACTTGGGGAGGGAAGAGTCCTCAAGGGGGAAGGCACCTCCGAGGTGCCTTGGGGAGGATGGACTCCTCCCCCCTCTTGGCCGCACCCCTTCCTTGGAGGAAGGGGCAAGGCTGCGCCTCCCCCCTCTCCCTTGCCCCTATATATAGTGGAGGGGAGGGAGGGCATCCATACCTAAAGCCCTGGCGCCTCCCTCCCTCCCGTGACACCTCCTCCTCTCCCGTAGGTGCTTGGCGAAGCCCTGCAGGACTACCACGCTCCTCCATCACCACCACGCCATTGTGCTGCTGCTGTATGGTGTCTTCCTCAACCTCTCCCTCTCTCCTTGCTGGATCAAGGCATGGGAGACGTCACCGGGCTGTACGTGTGTTGAACGCGGAGGTGCCGTCCGTTCGGCACTAGGATCTCCGGTGATTTGGATCACGACGAGTACGACTCCTTCAACCCCGTTCTCTTGAACGCTTCCGCTTAGAAATCTACAAGGGTATGTAGATGCACTCTCCTTCCCCTCATTGTTGGTTTCTCCATAGATAGATCTTGGTGACACGTAGGAAAATTTTGAATTTCTGCTATGTTCCCCAACAGTGGCATCATGAGCTAGGTCTATTACGTAGATTCTTTGCACGAGTAGAACACAAAGTAGTTGTGGACGTTGATTTTGTTCAATATGCTTACCGTTACTAGTCCAATCTTGTTTCGACGGTGTTGTGGGATGAAGCGGCCCAGACCGACCTTACACGTACTCTTACGTGAGACAGGTTCCACCGATTGACATGCACTTGGTGCATAAGGTGGCTAGCGGGTGCCAGTCTCTCCCACTTTAGTCGGAACGGATTCGATGAAAAGGGTCCTTATGAAGGGTAAATAGCAACTGGCATATCACGTTGTGGTTTTGCGTAGGTAAGAAACGTTCTTGCTAGAAACCCATAGCAGCCACGTAAAACATGCAAACAACAATTAGAGGACGTCTAACTTGTTTTTGCAGGGTATGCTATGTGATGTGATATGGCCAAGAAGAATGTGATGAATGATATGTGATGTATGAGATTGATCATGTTCTTGTAATAGGAATCACGACTTGCATGTCAATGAGTTTGACAACCGGCAGGAGCCATAGGAGTTGTCTTTATTTATTGTATGACCTGCGTGTCATGGAACAACGCCATGTAATTACTTTAGTTTATTGCTAACCGGTAGCCATAGTAGTAGAAGTAATAGTTGGCGAGACAACTTCATGGAGATCATGATGATGGAGATCATGGTGTCATGCCGGTGACGATGATGATCATGGAGCCCCGAAGATGGAGATCAATGGAGCTATATGATATTGCCCATATCATGTCACTACTATATAATTGCATGTGATGTTTATCATGTGTATGCATCTTGTTTACTTAGAACGACGGTAGTAAATAAGATGATCCCTTACAACAATTTCAAGAAGTGTTCTCCCCTAACTGTGCACCATTGCTACAGTTCGTCGTTTCGAAGCACCACGTGATGATCGGGTGTGATAGATCCTTACATTCACATACAACGGGTGTAAGACAGATTTACACACGCGAAACACTTAGGGTTAACTTGACGAGCCTAGCATGTACAGACATGGCCTCGGAACACGGAGACCGAAAGGTCGAGCATGAGTCGTATAGTAGATACGATCAACATGAAGATGTTCACCGATGATGACTAGTCCGTCTCACGTGATGATCGGACACGGCCTAGTTGACTCGGATCATGTAATCACTTAGATGACCAGAGGGATGTCTATCTGAGTGGGAGTTCATAAGATGAACTTAATTATCCTGAACATAGTCAAAAGATCTTTGCAAATTATGTCGTAGGCTCGCGCTTTAGTTCCACTATTTAGATATGTTCCTAGAGAAAATATAGTTGAAAGTTGATAGTAGCAATTATGCGGACAGTAGAAAGCTTATGTCCTTAATGCACTGCTCAGTGTGCTGAACCCCAAACGTCGTTTGTGGATGTTGCGAACATCGGACATACACGTTTTGATAACTACGTGATAGTTCAGTTAAACGGTTTAGAGTTGAGGCACTAAAGACGTTTTTCAAAACATCGCGGAACATATGAGATGTTTCCAGGGCTGAAATTGGGATTTCAGGCTCGTGCCCACGTCAAGAGGTATGAGACCTCCGACGATTTTCTTAGCCTGCAAACTAAGGGAGAAAAGCTCAATCGTTGAGCTTGTGCTCAGATTGTCTGAGTGCGACAATCACTTGAATCGAGTGGGAGTTGATCTTCCAGATGAGATAGTGATGTTTCTCCAAAGTCATTGCCACCAAGCTGCTAGAGCTTCATGATGAACTATAACATATCAGGGATAGATATGATGATCCTTGAGGTATTCACGATGTTTAACACCGCGAAATTAGAAATCAAGAAGGAGCATCAATTGTTGATGGTTGGAGAAACCACTAGTTTCAAGAAGGGCAAGGGCAAGAAGGGATACTTCATGAAACGGCAAATCAGCTGCTGCTCCAGTGAAGAAACCCAAGGTTGAACCCAAACCCGAGACTAAGTGCTTCTGTGATAAGGGGAATAGTCACTAGAGCGGAATTACCCTAGATACTTGGTAGATGAGAAGGCTGGCAAGGTCGATAGAAGTATATTGGATATACATTATGTTAATGTGTACTTTACTAGTACTCCTAGTAGCACCAGGGTATTAAGATACCGGTTCGGTTGCTAAGTGTTAGTAACTCGAAATAAAAGAGCTACGGAATAAACGGAGACTAGCTAAAGGTGAGCTGACGATATGTGTTGGAAGTGTTTCCAAGTTTGATGTGATCAAACATCGCACGCTCCCTCTACCATCAAGATTAGTATTAAACCTGAATAATTGTCATTTGGTGTTTGCGTTGAGCATAGACATGATTGGATTATGTCTATCACAATACGATTATTCATTTAAGGAGAATAATGGTTACTCTGTTTATTTGAATAATACCTTCAATGGTCTTGCACCTAAAGGAATGGTTTATTGAATCTCGATCGTAGTGATACACATTTTCATGCCAAAAGATATAAGATAGTAATGATAGTACCACTTACTTGTGGCACTGCCATGTAAGTCATATTGGTATAAAACGCATGAAGAAGCTCCATGTTGATGGATCTTTGGACTCACTCGTTTTTGAAAAGTTTGAGACATGCGAACCATGTCTATTGGTGTATACGCATGAAGAAACTCCATGCAGATGGATCGTTTGGACTCACTTGATTTTGAATCACTTGAGATATGCAAATTATACCACATGGGCAAGATGACTGAAAGCCTCGTTTTCAGTAAAATGGAACAAGATAGCAACTTGTTGGAAGTAACACATTTTGATGTGTGCAGTCCAATGAGTGCTGAGGCATGTAGTGAATATCATTATGTTCTTACTTCACAGATGATTTGAGTAGATACTGAGTATATTTACTTGATGAAACACAAGTCTGAATTATTGAATGGTTCAAGTAATTTCAGAGTGAAGTTGAAGATCATCGTGACAAGAGGATAAAATGTCTATGATATGATCATAGAGATGAGTATCTGAGTTACGAGCTTTGGCACGCAATTAAGACATTGTGGAAATTGTTTCACAATTAATACCGCCTGGAACACCATAGTGTGATGGTGTGTCCGAACATCATAGTTGCACCCTATTAGATATGGTGCGTACCATGATGTCTCTTATCGAATTACCACTATTGTTCATGGGTTAGGCATTAGAGACAACCACACTCACTTTAATCGGGTACCACGTAATTCCGTTGAGACGACAACGTTTGAATTATGGTTTGGAGAAACCTAAGTCGTCGTTTCTTAAAGGTTTGTGGCTGCGACGCTTATGTGAAAAAGTTTCAGGTTGATAAGCTCGAACCCAAAGCGGATAAAATGCATCTTCATAGGACACCCAAAACAGTTGGGTATACCTCCTAATTCAGATCCGAAAGCAATAAGGATTGTTTCTTGAATCGGGTCCTTTCTCGAGGAAAAGTTTGTCTCAGAAAGTTGATTGGGAGGATGGTGGAGACTTGATGAGGTTATTGAACCGTCACTTCAACAAGTGTGTAGCAGGGCACAGGAAGTTGTTCCTGTGGCACCTACACCAATTGAAGTAAAAGCTTATGATAGTGATCATGAAGTTTCGGATCAAGTCACTACCGTACCTCGTAGGGTGACAAGGATGCGTACTACTTCAGAGTGGTACAGTAATCCTGTCTTGAAGGTCATGTTGCTAGACAACAATGAACCTACGAGCTATGGAGAAGCGATGGTGGGCCCAAATTCCAACAAATGGTTAGAAGCCATGAAATCCGAGATAGGATCCATGTATCAGAACAAAGCATGGACTTTGGTGGACTTGCCCGATGATCGGCAAGCCATTGAGATAAATGGATCTTTAAGAAGAAGACGGACGTGGATGGTAATGTCACCATCTATGAAGCTCGACTTGTGGCGAAGAGTTTTTTCACAAGTTCAAGGAGTTGACTACGATGAGATTTTCTCATCCGTAGCGATGCTTAAGTCCGTCGGAATCATGTTAGCATTAGCTGCATTTATGAAATCTGGCAGATGGATGTCAAGACGAGTTTCCTTACCAGTTTTCGTAAGGAAAGGTTGTATGTGATACAATCAGAAAGGTTTTGTCGATCCTAAGGATGCTAAAAGGTATGCTAGCACCAGCGATCCTTCTAAGGACTGGAGTAAGCATCTCGGAGTTGGAATATACACTTTGATAAGATGATCAAAGATTTTGGGTTTATACAAAGTTTATGAGAAACTTGTATTTCCAAAGAAGTGAGTGGGAGCACTATAGAATTTCTGATGAGTATATGTTGTTGACATATTGATGATCAGAAATGATGTAGAATTTCTAGAAAGCATATAGGGTTATTTGAAAGGTGTTTTTCAATAGAAAACCTGGATTAAGCTACTTGAACATTGAGCATCAAGATCTATGAGGATAGATCAAAACGCTTAATGGTACTTTCAAATGAGCATATACCTTGACATGATCTTGAAGGTGTTCAAGATGGATCAGTCAAAGAAGGAGTTCTTGCCTGAGATGTAAGGTATGAAGTTAAGACTTAAAGCTCGACCACAACAGAAAAGAGAGAAAGGACGAAGGCCGTCCCCTATGCTTCAGACGTAGGCTCTATAGTATGCTATGCTGTGTACCGCATCGGAAGTGTGCCTTGCCATGAGTCAGTCAAGGGGTACAAGAATAATCCAGGAATGGATCATTGGACAGCGGTCAAAATTATCCTTAGAGGAATAAGGATATGTTTCTCGATTATGGAGGTGATAAAGAGTTCGACGTAAAGGGTTACGTTGATGCAAGCTTTAACACCTATCCGAATGACTCTGAGTAGCAAACCGGATACATATAGTGGAACCTCCATTTGGAATAACTCCAAGTGGAGCGTGGAAGCAGCATTTACAATATGACCTAGAGATTTGCGAAGTACACACGGATCTGAATGTTGCAGACCCGTTGACTAAAACCTCTCTCACAAGCAGAACATGATCAAACCCCAGAACTCATTGAGTCTTAATCACATGATGATGTGAACTAGTTTAGTGACACTAGTAAACTCTTTGGATGTTGGTCACATGGTGATGTGACCTGTGAGTGTTAATCACATGGCGATGTGAACTAGATTATTGACTCTAGTGCAAGTGGGAGACTGTTGGAAATATGCCCTAGAGGCAATAATAAATTAGTTATTATTATATTTCCTTGTTCATGATAATCGTTTATTATCCATGCTATAATTGTATTGATAGGAAACTCAGATACATGTGTGGGTACATAGACAACACCATGTCCCTAGTAAGCCTCTAGTTGACTAGCTCGTTGATCAATAGTTGGTTACAGTTTCCTGACCATGGACATTGGATGTCATTGATAACGGGATCACATCATTAGGAGAATGATGTGATGGACAAGACCCAATCCTAAGCCTAGCACAAAGATCGTGTAGTTCGTATGCTAAAGCTTTTCTAATGTCAAGTATCATTTCCTTAGACCATAAGATTGTGCAACTCCCGGATACCGTAGGAATGCTTTGGGTGTACCAAACGTCACAACGTAACTGGGTGGCTATAAAGGTGCACTACAGGTATCTCCGAAAGTGTCTGTTGGGTTGGCATGAATCGAGACTGGGATTTGTCACTCCGTGTAAACGGAGAGGTATCTCTGGGCCCACTCGGTAGGACATCATTATAATGTGCACAATGTGACCAAGGGGTTGATCACGGGATGATGTGTTACGGAACGAGTAAAGAGACTTGCCGGTAACGAGATTGAACAAGGTATCGGTATACCGACGATCGAATCTCGGGCAAGTATAATACCGCTAGACAAAGGGAATTGTATACGGGATTGATTGAGTCCTTGACATCGTGGTTCATCCGATGAGATCATCGTGGAACATGTGGGAGCCAACATGGGTATCCAGATCCCGCTGTTGGTTTTTGACCGGAGAACGTCTCGGTCATGACTACATGTCTCCCGAACCCGTAGGGTCTACACACTTAAGGTTCGATGACGCTAGGGTTATAAAGGAAGTTTGTATGTGGTTAACGAATGTTGTTCGGAGTCCCGGATGAGATCCCGGACGTCACGAGGAGTTCCGGAATGGTCCGGAGGTAAAGATTTATATATGGGAAGTCCTGTTTTGGTCGCCGGAAAGGTTTCGCACTTTATCGGTATTGTACCGGGAGTGCCGAAAGGGGTCCGGGGGTCCACCGGGGGGGGGGTCCACCTGCCCCGTGGGGCCACATGGGCTGTAGGGGGTGCGCCTTGGCCTATATGGGCCAAGGGCACCAGCCCCAAGAGGCCCATGCGCCAAGGAAACTTGGGGAGGGAAGAGTCCTCAAGGGGGAAGGCACCTCCGAGGTGCCTTGGGGAGGATGGACTCCTCCCCCCTCTTGGCCGCACCCCTTCCTTGGAGGAAGGGGCAAGGCTGCGCCTCCCCCCTCTCCCTTGCCCCTATATATAGTGGAGGGGAGGGAGGGCATCCATACCTAAAGCCCTAGCGCCTCCCTCCCTCCCGTGACACCTCCTCCTCTCCCGTAGGTGCTTGGCGAAGCCCTGCAGGACTACCACGCTCCTCCATCACCACCACGCCGTTGTGCTGCTGCTGGATGGAGTCTTCCTCAACCTCTCCCTCTCTCCTTGCTGGATCAAGGCATGGGAGACGTCACCGGGCTGTACGTGTGTTGAACGCGGAGGTGCCGTCCGTTCGGCACTAGGATCTCCGGTGATTTGGATCACGACGAGTACGACTCCTTCAACCCCGTTCTCTTGAACTCTTCCGCTTAGCAATCTACAAGGGTATGTAGATGCACTCTCCTTCCCCTCGTTGCTGGTTTCTCCATAGATAGATCTTGGTGACACGTAGGAAAATTTTGAATTTCTGCTACGTTCCCTAACAGACATGTGGGGGTCACTGATGGATCACTAACCAACCTATACTAAGCAGTTTAGGATAAGCAGGTAGGTAACAATAGTAGGTACAAAAGCAGGCTATGCATCAGAATAAGAGCAAACAATAACAGTAGCAAAATCTAATGCAAGCATGAGAGTATAGAATGCGCGATATCGGGATGAACAAAGGGGGGGCTTGCCTGGAAGCTCCGCTGAAAGGGAAGAAGGGGTCGCCGTCGACGTAGTCGATCATAGTGGCACCAGCAACAGTCTCGGGGTCTACCTAAGAGAAGAGGGGGCAGAAATAGTAAATACATAGCAAGCAAGAGCATAACAGGACAACAGGCAGAGGTAGACGTGTTCTAATGTGGTGCTACACAATACCGACGAAGGGGGAAAACATCCGGAAAAGCTTTCCCGAAGTTTGGCATTTTCGGACAGATGAAACGGAGGGGGAAATTTGCATGTTCGCTATGCTAGGGATGTGTGGTGAACGAACGGACCGCATACTCGGACTTGTCTCGTTGTTCTGAGCAACTTTCATGTACAAAGTATTTTCATCCGAGTTACGGTCATTTTTCTATGAATTGATAAAGTTTTAGCAATATTCTAAAATTATTATTAAATCTAAAATGGGGTTATTGCATCAGCATGACATCATCAAGACGTCAGTAGTCAACAGAGTTGACCAAAGTCAACCCTGACGTGTGGGGCCGTTCTGTCATAGTCTAACACCTAATTAACAGTTTTAATTAACTAATCAAGTTAATTAGGTACTAAACAGAGTTAATTATGTTAATTAATTACCTATTTAATTAATTAACTAATTACTTATTCTTATTTTAAAAATACATTTTTGACAAGACAGGGGCGTGGCCCCATCTGTCATCTGCCCAGGGGGCCATAGCGGGTGCGGGCTGACGACGCGGTTGTGGGCGCCCGTTTGGTGCACGAGGCCACCAGGGGGGCGCCGACCACGGCAGCTGGCCGGAGTAGGGCGGCGCGGCGAGTGCCACAGAGGCACGGGCGAGCGGCGCGCGAGACGACCACGGGTGCAGGGAAGGGCGCCTAGCGCGCGCCGCGGGCACGTCAGTGCAACGTTGAGCGCGGGCACGCGAGGGAAGGCGTGGGGTGACCACGACGAGCAGCGACAGCGGGGACCGCGGGGCATGCAGGGCGGTGACAGGGGTAAGGGAGAGACAGGAGGGGTTCTCATCCCCTTGTAAATGAACAGGAGGCCGGCGAGGCTTGACGAAGCCGACGAGGGAGAGATGAGGAGGCGAGGCGACGACGATGGGTGGCGACGTTGGCCTCGGGGCGCCGCGGGTGTCAGGGGTGAGGCGGGGAGGCGACGGTGACGAGGCCCGGCACGTTAAGGCCGTGAGCCGCAGCGGCGGCGGGGAGGAGATCCGACGTGGTCAGAGGCGGGCGGCGGGGCCGGGGTGCGCCGGGGTCATGCGGGGCGAGCGCTAGGGGGGATTCATGATCCAGATCCCGAATTGAGGGAGGGGGGAGGAGAGGAACGTGGGTGCGTGGGGGAAGTGGGGGGGGGGGTCTGGTGGTTAGGGTTTGGGGTGTGGCCTAATAGGCCAGGGGTAGCGGGGGTGGGCCGCGTGGGTGGCCAGTTGGCCAGCTGGTTGGCCCAGTTGGGCCAGGGGGTTGGCCTTTTTCTTATTTTTGTTTGTTTTCCTTTAAAAAACATTTATGTTTTCTTTTATTTTAAGGCACTTAAAAAATTTGTAAAAAGATGATTTCTCCAGCATTATTACCAAATGATTATTTGTAACAACTTGAGCATTTTAGCTTGCCCGTTTGACAAAATTTGAATTTTGACTTTAACTTGATTTTGAATTTGTATTGTGATTTGGATCAAGCAAATATTAGCAACAGTAACATGATGACATGGTACCATTAACACGGGTTTACTGTAGCATAATTATCCGGACGTTACAATTCTCCCCCACTACAAGAAATCTCGTCCCGAGATTTAGGAGGTAGAAGGAAACAGTTCAGGGTATTCATCACGCAAGCGATCCTCGCGTTCCCAAGTGGCTTCATCTTCAGAATGGTGCGACCACTGGACCTTGAGGAACTTTATCGCCTTCTGACGTGTGCGGCGTTCAGGTTGGTCGAGAATGCCGACCAGATGCTCTTTATAGGAGAGGTCCTGTTGCAACTCGAGCACTTCATGATCCACTGCTCGGATTGGGTCCTTGAAGCAGCGGCGGAGTTGTGACACATGGAACACATCGTGAACCTGAGAAAGGTTCGACGGAAGATCCAACTGGTATGCCATTTTTCCACCTCTTTTGAGAATAGTGAAAGGACCAATATAGCGAGGAGCTAGCTTGCCCTTGATCCCGAAGCGGTGTGCACCCTTCATTGGTGTAACTCGAAGATAATCCTTTTTGCCAGGTTGATAGACCATGTCTTTTTATGATGACGGTCATACAGACTCTTTTCACGTGACTGAGCAGTCTTGAGATTCTCGCGAATGACGCGGACTTGTTCTTCGGCGTGTTGGATAATATCCAGATCAAAGAGTGGACGTTCCCCATTTTCTGACTAGTTCGGCACTTTCGTCCATATAACACTTTGAAGGGAGCCATCTTCAGACTAGCTTGATAGCTATTGTTGTAGGAGAACTCAGCATACGGGAGAGATTCCTCCCATTTCTTGCCGAAGGAAATAACACAAGCTCGAAGCATGTCTTCGAGAACTTGGTTGACGCGTTCAACTTGTCCCTGAGACTGAGGGTGAAAAGCGGTGCTGAATGACAGATGAGTTCCCATAGCTTCTTGAAAACTTGCCCAGAATCTTGAAGTGAATAAGTTGCCACGGTATGAGCTGATTACCAGCAGAATACCGTGAAGTGAAACAATTCTGGACATATAGAGAGTTGCCAGCTGACTAGCAGTGATCATTTCTTTGACGACCAGAAAGTGTGCAACCTTGGAAAGCCGGTCAATGACGACAAGAATAGCATCATTACCTTTCTGCGATTTGGGAAAACCAGTGACAAAGTCCATTTCAACATGGTCCCATTTTCATTCAGGAATAGAGATAGGTTGTAGAGTTCCAGCAGGCCTTTGATGTTCAGCTTTGATACGACGGCAAACATCACATTCAGCAACATAACGAGCAATGTCTTACTTCATATTTGACCACCAGAATCTCTGACGAATGTCTTGGTACATCTTGGTGCTATCGGGATGAATAGACAAAGGCGTATCGTGAGCTTCTTTCATAACTTCCTTAGTCATATCCAGGTTTTTCCTCTTTACACGACACCACTAGGCGGCCTTTGAAGTACAAAGCGCCATCATCAGTAATAGTGAAGAATGAGGGCTTTCCTTCTGCGAGGTAGCGTTTAATCTTCTCAAATTGAGAGTCATATCCCTGAATTCTCTTGATGGAGTCCAAGAGATCTGGTTCGACAGATAGAGTATTGAGGGAACCCTGGGAAACAACATGAAGGTTCATCTTGCGGAAATCTGGAGGAGGGGGTGCAAGTGCACCAGGAGGAAGGTTCAGCTTTCTGAATTCTTCAACAAGCAAGGGGTGAACTTTTCGAACCTCGAGGTGATTGCAATATGACTTGCGGCTCAAAGCATTAGCCATTATATTAGCCTTGCCAGGTGTATAGGAAATACCGAAATCAAAGTCTGTTACGATGTCAGGACCCCGACTCAATGCCACATCGATCTAGCATGTAACACCTCATATCACTTTGCGGCCTCACGCACGGTATTCCCATGGGTGTCGCCTTACCTTTGTCCGGGACCGTTTGCGCCTTTTGGCACACGTATATGATAGTGTCGCTAGCATCCATATGATAAGGAACCCGGGCTGACATGGCTAGTCGTAAACCCAAAGTGGCACAAACTTACAGGGACAGGCATCCATGACCCAACATCGAACGTGTCGGTCATCAGTGAGTGAATCCAGGCTGTAGCACTGGCTAGCAGGACTCCGGTGAACCGGGCTATAGCGGGCTAACAGGACTCCGGTGTTCATCATGTGACATTTCCCCAAAGGGACAGACACATGAACGAAGAAGGACACATGCCGGCCAGCCTAAGTGTTCCGGAGCAGTAGCAAGCTACCATGGCTCAGTGGAAGCACTAGGAGACATTTCCCGGTAAGAGAGGCTACCAAGGATAAACAACTAGATAGTCAGATCCCACACATACCAAGCATTTCAATAACATACACACAATATGCTCGATATGTGTAAATACAACATGGCATCACAGCATAACTCTATGACTCAAGTATTTTATCAATAGGCTTCGAGGAGCGAGATATTACAAACATGGGTCTCACGACCCAACATTCAGAGCATACAAGTCAAGCACAAGCGAAAGCTTATCATGTCTGAGTACAGACATCGACAAATGAAAAAGGCTAAGAAGCCTGACTATCTACTAGATCCTGTCGGGGCCACAAGATCGTAGCTGAGGTAACAAGCTAAACGTCGAAGTCCACACGGAACTACTTGTGAGACTGAAGTCTCTCTGTAAAAACATAAAATAGGCAAACGTGAGTACAAATGTACCCAGCAAGACTTACATCAGAACTAACTACATATGCATCATTATCAACAAAGAGGATGGTGGGGTTTTACTGCAGCAAGCCAGCTTTGACTCGGTGGCTATCCTGAACTACGACTGCAAGTAACTTTTGAGGTGGCACACACGAGTCCACATATTCACCAACCAATACACCACTATGGATCCACTCCCATCTCCCTACGAGAACGCCATCCATAGCACTCACACTTATCTTGCATATTTTAGAGTATCCACTTTCACTTGTCTATGAACTGTACAGGCAACCCAGAAGTCCTTTTCCGCGGACACGGCTATTCGAATAGATGATGTTAACCCTGCAGGGGTGTACTTCTTCACACACGCTCTCACCACTTACCGCCGTTTACACGACATGTACTCGACAACCTTCAAGCGGAAGCCCAACGAGGGTGTCGGCCACAACCTACCTAAACACTCAAGTCTCTAGTCCAGGTTTATCGCCTATTCGGGTTCCATCCGCGAGGAGATCTGGCCGGAGTTTCGCTCACAGCCCCAAACGATGTGTGCAGGGTTCCCGAGACACCAAACGGGCACCCGGTACACCGTGCCACGTGCCTACCGCATCACAGCCCACCCCTCCAGTCAGCGCTGCCCACGGCCTCCAGCATACTACAAACACCAAAAACTACTTGCAACTCCTGGACAGAGGACAAGGGTGATTAAGAAGCCGAGAGGGTCCATTGGTTTCAGGCCCAATGCGTGGTAGTAACTGTTTCATGGATCACAAACACAGAACTCAGTTCCTGAGGACGGTTGCAATGAGACAACCCACCATGTACTCCTACATGGCCTCTCACCGCTACCTTTACCAAATCGTGTTCACACACTTAGCTCACACACAGTAGGACATGTTCACACACCTCTGATTCATCCCCGATGAATCAGACCTGACTCAACTCTAAGCAGTAGCAGGCATGACAAACAAGCATGAATGAGTAGGCACAACAGGGCTCAAACAACTCCTACTCATGCTAGTGGGTTTCATCTATTTACTGTGGCAATGACAGGTCATGCAGAGGATAAAGGGGTTCAGCTACCGTAGCAAGTAACAGATGAATCGTTGTTGTCCTAATGCAGTAAAAGAGAGCAGGAGCGAGAGAGTGGGATTATATCGGAATGAACAAAGGGGTTTTGCTTGCCTGGCACTTCTGAGGATAGTATATTTCTTCATTGGTGTCATCGATCACATCGTCGGTACACATCTTATTGAGAGGGGACAAGCACCGACAAACAAAGAAAAAGCACAATCAATGCAATGCACAATATGATGCATGATCATGACATGGAAATATGCTGTGGTTTTAGCTAATGCAACTAGCAGCAAGTTAAATGAAGTTGGTTTGAACCCTAGGTTCAAATTCAAACTCCACATGAGGCATTTCAAATGCCATTTATTCAAATTGTTGTATACAGCAGATCTAAGTTGTTCAAACATGCATGAAAATGGTACAGATGGATAGATTGGATTTTTCTGATCATTTTTCATATATAAATTATTTGATTTGGAGCTACGGTTGATTTTATATGATTTTTAGAAGTTTAGGACATTTTCTGGAATTTCCTGAATTAAAATAAATCCAGAAAATACATGTTGCGTCAGCATGACATCACCCTGATGTCAGCAGGTCAACTGGGCGCCTCCAGGTCAAACCTGACCAGTGGGGTCCACTGGTCAGTGACCCAGTGCTGTTCAGTGTCAATGGCAGGTGGGTCCGGGTCAACAGACACGTCAGCCCAGTCAACTCTGACTGGTGGGTCCCGCGTGATTATAAACTAATCTAAACAGAAATAAAACCTAGATTATTTAGGGCGTGGGGCCCATGTGTCAGTGAGCTAGGTGGGTTAGTTAGGGCATCATTAGTGGCTAATGACAGCGCCACATCAGCTTCGCTGGAGTTCTGCCGGCGGCGACCAAAACCGTGGCGGAGGGAGTTGGGATTTCACTATGGGGCTCCATTTTGAGCGCGGTTTGCTGCTACGGCTTGCTGGAGCTCTCGCGCATCTAGTGGTGGTGGCGGCAGCAGCTGGGATGGCTGGAGTTGACAGCGGCGAGCATTTCCGCAGCGGCCGGAGTTCGGGCACCTGCGGGTTTGGCGTTGTAGTACACGGGAAGGGGAGCTGGTGTGTTTGTTAGGCTCCTGGTGAGGTGTGGAGCATGTTGCCGTGCTCGGGAGTGAGCTATGGTGGCTCTGGCCTCGTCTGCGTCATCGCCGGCGGCGAGGAGCTCACGGCCCCGGTGAAAAGGGCGGCTAGAGTGCGGGAACGAGCGTGGGGAGGAGGGGTAATGGTGGCGGAGCTCACAGTGATCTCAATGGAGGACTCGGCGGGCTCAGGGAGGGGTCGGAGCAAGCGGGGCGGCGAGGGGGATCTCCGGTGGCCGACAACATGGATGAGGATGATGGCGTCGCTTCGGGCGTCCCGCGAGCGCGTGCTTCGTCTTGGGGCTCCGTGGCATCGAGGCGGAGCCTCGGGACAGCACAGAGAGGCGAGGGAGAGGCGATGGCCGTGGTGGTGTTCGTCGGCGGCAGCGACAGCGCTCGGTGGTTGTGTGCGAGAGAGCCGGAGGAGGAGAGGAGCCCGGGGAGAGAGTGAGAGGGCCTGGGGGGTTGTGTGGCTGTCTCCATGGCGTCGGAAGGGCCTCGAGGGCATGAGGCAGGCAGGGAGGAGGCCACGGTGTCGCCAGCGCTCGCCACCGAGCTGCTTCGGGGCGAGGGGAGGAAGACGACAGGAAGAGGTGGGCTGGGCCAGGTGGCTGGGCTGGCCGACTGGGCCGGCCAGGTGGGCTGCGGTAAGTCAGGTGAGGTTTTCTTTCTCTCTCTTTCTTTTTTTTGTTTTAGTTTTCTATTTTGTTCAATTTTGATTTGATTTAGTAAAAATACTAAACCACTTGATAAAATGCTGAAATTAATTATGTGGCTAGAACTAAAATATACCAAACCACATAAAATGTTCCAAAATTATTGGACATATATTAATTATATAAGAAATATATATCCAATGCAAATAGTTATTGAATTCATTCAAAGGCCCAAAATAAATGTTTCCGAGATACCAAAAATATTGGTTTGACTTTTACATTTTGCCAATATTTCCAGAGACTAAGAGGAACATTTCTTGGACTCATTTGATGAGATTTAAATTTTGGTTATTTTTAGGGGTATTCTGAGGCTTTGAAAATTCCTCAATTCAAATTTCATTTGAATTTAAACATGATGCACACATGGAAGCTGGCATAGATCAGACCAGAATTAGGGATGTGACATACTATCTCCATCCATCTCTGCTGACGGAGGTTCAAATCTGGCTGAGTAAACAGGTACTTCAGACTTTGGTGGTCGGTGAAGATCTCGCAACGATTACCAAAAAGGTAATGTCGCTACTATTTCAGTGCATGTATGACAGCAGCAAGCTCGAGGTCATGAACTGGGTAGTTCTCTTCTTGAGGGCGCAACTGGCGAGATGCGTAGGCAATCACTATGCGCTCTTGCATTAGAACATAGCCTAATCCTTGACGTGAGGCGTCGCAGTAAATGACGAAGTCCTTCTTAGTATCGGGAGGAGCAAGCACTGGGGCAGAAGTCAGCTTGTGTTTGAGTTCTTGGAAACTTTCCTGACACTTTTCTGTCCAATCGAACTTGACGCCTTTGTGAAGCAGACCAGTCAGGGGCTTGGCGATCTTTGAGAAGTTCTCGACAAATCGACGGCAATAGCTAGCGAGTCCGAGAAAACTTCTGACTTGTTTGACATTCTTCAGAGGAGTCCAATCAAGAATAGCCTGAACTCGCTCGGGGTTGACGGCAATACCATCCTTGGAGATGACATGCCCCAGGTAGGTCACTTCAGGTAGCCAGAATTCAGAGTTGGAATACTTAGAATATAGTTGATGTTCTCTAAGCTTTTCCAGAACAAGTCGAAAGTGTTCAGCATGTTCTTCTTTATTCTTCGAATATACCAGGATATCATCCAGATAAACCACGACGAACTTGTCGAGGTATTCCATGAATATATAGTTCATCAGACGAGAGAATTGTTGGGGAACGTAGTAATTTCAAAAAAATTCCTACGCACACGCAAGATCATGGTGATGCATAGCAAAGAAAGGGGAGAGTGTGTCCACGTAACCTCGTGGACCGAAAGCAGAAGCGTTAGAACAACGCGGTTGATGTAGTCGTATGTCTTCATGGCCCGACCGATCAAGTACCGAAACTACGGCACCTCCGAGTTCTAGCACACGTTCAGCTCGATGACGTCCCTCGAACTCCGATCCAGCCGAGTGTCGAGGGAGAGTTCCATCAGCACGATGGCGTGGTGACGATCTTGATGTTCTACCGTCGTAGGGCTTCGCCTAAGCACCGCTACGATATTATCGAGGTGGACTATGGTGGAGGGGGCCACCGCACACGGCTAAGAGATCCAAGGGATCAATTGTTGTTGTGCCTAGAGGTGCCCCCTGCCCTCGTATATAAAGGATCAAGGGGAGGGGGCGGCCGGCTAGGAGGAGGTGCGCCAAGGAGGAGTCCTACTCCCACCGGGAGTAGGATCCCCCCTTCCAAGTAGTAGGAGTAGGAGTCAAGGAAAGGCGGAAGAGAAGAGAAGGAAGGAGGGGGCGCAGCCCCTCCCCCTAGTCCAATTCGGACTAGGCCTTGGGGGGGCGCCCAGCCTCTCCTCTCTCTTTCCCGTAAAGCCCAATAAGGCCCATATACTCCCCGGTGAATTCCCGTAACTCTCCGGTACTCCGAAAAATACCCGAATCACTCGGAACCTTTCCGAACTCCAAATATAGTCGTCCAATATATCGATCTTTACGTCTCAACCATTTCGAGACTCCTCGTCATGTCCCCGATCTCATTCAGGACTCTGAACTCCTTTGGTACATCAAAACTCATAAACTCATAATATAACTGTCATCGAAACCTTAAGCGTGCGGACCCTACGGGTTCGAGAACTATGTAGACATGACCGACAACCGTTTCCGGTAAATAACCAATAGCGGAACCTGGATGCTCATATTGGCTCCTACATATTCTACGAAGATCTTTATCGGTCAAACCGCATAACAACATACATTGTTCCCTTTGTCATCGGTATGTTACTTGCCCGAGATTCGATTGTCGGTATGTCAATACCTAGTTCAATCCCGTTACCGGTAAGTCTCTTTACTCGTTATATAATGCATCATCCCGTAACTAACTCATTAGCTACATTGCTTGCAAGGCTTATAGTTATGTGCATTACCGAGAGGGCCCAGAGATACCTCTCCGACAATCGGAGTGACAAATCCTAATCTCGAAATACGCCAAGCCAACATGTACCTTTGGAGACACCTGTAGAGCTCCTTTATAATCACCCAGTTACGTTGTAACATTTGGTAGCACACAAATGTTGGGGAACATTGCATAAAATAAAAAATTTCCTACGTTCACCAAGATCAATCTATGAGTTCATCTAGCAACGAGAGAGGGAAGTGCATCTACATACCCTTGTAGATCGCGAGCGGAAGCGTTCAAGAGAACGAGGTTGAGGAAGTCGTACTCGTCGTGATCCAAATCACCGGAGATCCTAGCGTCGAACGGATGGCACCTCCGCGTTCAACACACGTATGGTCAGGGTGACGTCTCCTCCTTCTTGATCTAGCAAGGGGGAAGGAGAGGTTGATGAAGATCCAGCAGCACGACGGTGTGGTGGTGGATGCAGCAGGGATCCCGGCAGGGCTTCGCCAAGCGTCTGCGGGAGAGGGAGGTGTAGCAAGGGGGAAGGGAGGTGCCAAGTGCAAGGGTGCGGCTGCCCTACCTCCCCCCCTCTTTATATAGGGTCCTCAAGGGGGCGCACCGGCCCTAGGATATGGGATCTCCTAGGGGGGGCGGCGGCCAAGGGGGTGCCTTGCCCCCCAAGGCAAGTGGAGGCGCCCCCTCCCCTAGGGTTCCCAACCCTAGGCGCAAGGGGGGTGCACTAGCCCACCAGGGGCTGGTTCCCCTCCCACTTCAGCCCATGGGGCCCTCCGGGATTGGTGGCCCCACCCGGTGGACCCCCGGGACCCTTCCGGTGGTCATGATACAATACCGGTGACCCCCAAAACTTTCCCGATGGTCGAAACTCGACTTCCCATATATAATTCTTTACCTCCGGACCATTCTGGAACTCCTCGTGATGTCCGGGATCTCATCTGGGACTCAGAACAACTTTCGGTTTGCTGCATACTAATATCTCTACAACCCTAGCGTCACCAAACCTCAAGTGTGTAGACCCTACGGGTTCGGGAGACACGTAGACATGATCGAGACGGCTCTCCGGTCAATAACCAACACGGGATCTGGATACCCATGTCGGCTCCCACATGCTCCTCGTTGATCTCATCGGATGAACCACGATGTCAAGGATTCAAGCATTCCCGTATACAATTCCCTTCGTCAATCGGTATGTTACTTGCCCGAGATTCGATCGTCGGTATCCCAATACCACGTTCAATCTCGTTACCGGCAAGTCACTTTACTCGTACCGTAATGCATGATCCCGTGACCAGACACTTGGTCACTTTGAGCTCATTATGATGATGCATTACCGAGTGGGCCCAGAGATACCTCTCCGTCATACGGAGTGACAAATCCCAGTCTCGATCCGTGTCAACCCAACAGACACTTTCGAAGATACCCGTAGTATACCTTTATAGTCACCTAGTTACGTTGTGACGTTTGGTACACCCAAAGCACTCCTACGGTATCCGGGAGTTACACGATCTCATGGTCTAAGGAAAAAATACTTGAAATTGGAAAAGCTCTAGCAAACGAACTACACGACCTTGTGCTATGCTTAGGATTGGGTCTTGTCCATCACATCATTCTCCTAATAATGTGATCTTGTTATCAATGACATCCAATGTCCATAGTCAGGAAACCATGACTGTCTGTTGATTAACGAGCTAGTCAACTAGAGACTCACTAGGGACATGTTGTGGTCTATCTATTCACACATGTATTATGATTTCCGGATAATACAATTATAGCATGAATAAAAGACAATTATCATGAACAAGGAAATATAATAATAATCCTTTTATTATTGCCTCTAGGGCATATTTCCAACAGTCTCCCACTTGCACTAGAGTCAATAATCTAGTTACATTGTGATGAATCGAACACCCATAGAGTTCTGGTGTTGATCATGTTTTGCTCGCGGAAGAGGTTTAGTCAACGAATCTGCGACATTCAGATCCGTATGTACTTTGCAAATATCTATGTCTCCATCTTGAACATTTTCACGGATGGAGTTGAAACGACGCTTGATGTGCCTGGTCTTCTTGTGAAACCTGGGCTCCTTGGCAAGGGCAATAGCTCCAGTGTTGTCACAGAAGAGAGTGATCGGCCCCGACGCATTGGGTATGACTCCTAGGTCGGCGATGAACTCCTTCATCCATATTGCTTCATGCGCTGCCTCCGAGGCTGCCATGTACTCCGCTTCACATGTAGATCCCGCCACGACGCTCTGCTTGCAACTGCACCAGCTTACTACTCCACGATTCAACATATACACGTATCCGGTTTGTGACTTAGAGTCATCCAGATCTGTGTCGAAGCTAGCGTCGACGTAACCCTTTATGACAAGCTCTTCGTCACCTCCAGAGACGAGAAACATGTCCTTTGTTCTTTTCAGGTACTTCAGGATATTCTTGACCACTGTCCAGTGTTCCTTGCCGGGATTACTTTGGTACCTTCCTACCAAACTTACGGCAAGGTTTACATCAGGTCTGGTACACAACATGGCATACATAATAGATCCTATGGCTGAGGCATAGGGGATGACACTCATCTCTTCTTTATCTTCTACCGTGGTCGGGCATTGAGCCGAGCTCAATCTCACACCTTGCAATACAGGCAAGAACCCTTTCTTGGACTAATCCATATTGAACTTCTTCAATATCTTATCAAGGTATGTGCTTTGTGAAAGACCTATGAGGCGTCTTGATCTATCCCTATAGATCTTGATGCCTAATATGTAAGCAGCTTCTCCAAGGTCCTTCATTGAAAAACACTTATTCAAGTAGGCCTTAATGCGGTCCAAAAGTTCTATATCATTTCCCATCAAAAGTATTTCATCTACATATAATATGAGAAATGCTACAGAGCTCCCACTCACTTTCTTGTAAACGCAGGCTTCTCCATAAGTCTGCATAAACCCAAACGCTTTGATCATCTCATCAAAGCGAATGTTCCAACTCCGAGATGCTTGCACCAGCCCATAAATGGACCGCTAGAGCTTGCACACCTTGTTAGCATTCTTAGGATCGATAAAACCTTACGGCTGCGTCATATACAGTTCTTCCTTAAGATGTCCGTTAAGGAATGCCATTTTGACGTCCATCTGCCATATCTCATAATCATAGTATGCGGCAATTGCTAACATGATCCGAAAGGACTTTAGCTTCGCTACAAGAGAGAATGTCTCATCGTAGTCAACCCCTTGAACTTGTCGATAACCCTTAGCGACAAGTCGAGCTTTATAGATGGTAACATTACCATCCGCGTCCGTCTTCTTCTTAAAGATCCATTTGTTTTCTAACGCTCGCCGATCATCGGGCAAGTCTGTCAAAGTCCATACTTCGTTTTCATACATGGATCCTATCTCGGATTGCATGGATTCAAGCCATTTGTTGGAATCTGGGCCCGCCATTGCTTCTTCATAGTTCGAAGGTTCACTGTTGTCTAACAACATGATTTCCAGGACAGGGTTGCCATACCACTCTGGTGTGGAACGTGTCCTCGTGGACCTACGAAGTTCAGTAGCAACTTGATCCGAAGTACCTTGATCATCATCATTAATTTCCTCTCCAGTCGATGTAGGCACCACAGGAACATTTTCTTGAGCTACACTACTTTCTGGTTCTAGAGGTAGTACTTCATCGAGTTCTACTTTCCTCCCACTTACTCCTTTCGAGAGTAACTCTTTTTCCAGAAAGGATCCGTTCTTGGCAACAAAGATCTTGCCCTTGGATCTTAAGTAGAAGGTAGACCCAATGGTTTCCTTAGGGTATCCTATGAAGACGCATTTTTCCGACTTGGGTTCGAGCTTTTCAGGTTGAAGTTTCTTGACATAAGCATCGCATCCCCAAACTTTTAGAAACGACAGCTTAGGTTTCTTCCCAAACCATAATTCATACGGTGTCGTCTCAACGGATTTAGACGGAGCCCTATTTAAAGTGAATGTAGTTGTCTCTAGAGCGTATCCCCAAAATGATAGCGGTAAATCAATAAGAGACATCATAGATCGCACCATATCCAATAAAGTGCGATTACGACGTTCGGACACACCGTTACGCTAAGGTGTTCCAAGCAGCGTGAGTTGTGAAACGATTCCTCATTTCCTTAAGTGCGTATCAAATTCGTGACTTAAATATTCTCCTCCACGATCTGATCGTAAGAACTTTATCTTTCGGTCACATTGATTCTCTACCTCATTCTGAAATTCCTTGAACTTTTCAAAGGTCTCAGACTTGTGTTTCATCAAGTAGACATACCCATATCTACTCAAGTCATCAGTGAGAGTGAGAACATAACGATATCCTCCACGAGCCTCAACGCTCATTGGACCGCACACATCGGTATGTATGATTTCCAATAAGTTGGTTGCTCGCTCCATTGCTCCGGAGAATGGAGTCTGGGTCATTTTGCCCATGAGGCATGGTTCACATGTGTCAAATGATTCATAATCGAGAGACTCTAAAAGTCCATCAGCATGGAGCTTCTTCATGCGCTTGACACCAATGTGACCAAGGCGGCAGTGCCACAAGTATGTGGGACTATCGTTATCAACTTTACATCTTTTGGTATTCACACTATGAATATGTGTAACATTACGTTCGAGATTCATTAAGAATAAACCATTAACCATCGGGGCATGACCATAAAACATATCTCTCATATAAATAGAACAACCATTATTCTCGGATTTAAATGAGTAGCCATCTCGTATTAAACGAGATCCAGATACAATGTTCATGCTCAAACTTGGCACTAAATAACAATTATTAAGGTTTAAAACTAATCCCGTAGGTAAACGTAGAGGTAGCGTGCCGACGGTGATCACATCGACCTTGGAACCATTCCCGACGTGCATCGTCACCTCGTCCTTCGCCAGTATCCACTTATTCCGCAGCTCCTACTTTGAGTTACAAATATGAGCAACGACACCGGTATCAGATACCCAGGAGCTAATACGAGCACTAGTAAGGTACACATCAATTACATGTATATCACATATACCTTTAGTGTTGCTGCCCTTCTTGTCCGCTAAGTATTTGGGGGCAGTTCCGCTTCCAGTGACCCTTCTCTTTGCAATAAAAGCACTCAGTTTCAGGCTTGGGTCCACTCTTTGACTTCTTCCCAACAACTGGCTTACTGGGTGCGGCAACATCCTTGCCGTCCTTCTTGAAGTTCTTGTTGCCCTTGCCTTTCTTGAACTTGGTGGTTTTATTGACCATCAACACTTGATGTTCCTTTCTGATTTCTACCTCTGCTGACTTCAGCATTGAAAATACTTCAGGAATAGTTTTCACCATCCCCTGCATATTGTAGTTCATCACAAAGCTCTTGTAGCTCGGTGGGAGTGACTGAAGGATTCTGTCAATGACCGCCTCGTCCGGGAGGTTAATGTCCAGCTGGGACAGGCGGTTGTGCAACCCAGACATTTTGAGTATGCGCTCACTGACAGAACTATTTTCCTCCATCTTACAACTATAGAACTTGTCGGAGACTTCATATCCAGGCGTGAGCTTGGAAAACCATTTTCAGCTCCTCGAACATCTCATATGCTCCGTGTTGCTCAAAAGGCTTTTGGAGCCCCGGTTCTAAGCTGTAAAGCATGCCGCACTGAACAAGGGAGTAATCATCAGCACGTGTCTGCCAAACGTTCAAATCGTCTTGCAGTGCTGGGAGAGTAGGTGGGTCACCTAGCGGTGCTTCTAGGACATATGCTTTCTTGGCAGCTATGAGGATGATCCTCAGGTTCCGGACCCAGTCCGTATAGTTGCTGCCATCATCTTTCAGCTTGGTTTTCTCTAGGAACGCGTTGAAGTTCATGTTGACATGAGCGTTGGCCATTTGATCTACAAGACATTTTTGCAAAGATTTTAGACTAAGTTCATGATAATTAAGTTCATCTAATCAATTTATTTAATGAACTCCCACTCGGATTAGACATCCCTCTAGTCATCTAAGTGTTACCTGATCCGAGTCGACTAAGCCGTGTCCGATCATCACGTGAGACGGACTAGTCATCATCGGTGAACATCTCCATGTTGATCGTATCTTTCATACGACTCATGTTCGACCTTTCGGTCTCTTGTGTTCCGAGGCCATGTCTGTACATGCTAGGATCGTCAAGTTAATCTAAGTGTTTTGCATGTGTAAATCTGTCTTACACCCGTTGTATGTGAACGTTAGAATCTATCACACCCGACCATCACGTGGTGCTTCGAAACACCGAATTGTCGCAACGGCGCACAGTTACGGGGAATACTTTCTTGAAATTATTATGAGGGATCATCTTATTTAGTACCGTCGTTCTAAGTAAACAAGATGCAAAAACATGATAAACATCACATGCAATCAAATAGTAGTGACATGATATGGCCAATATCATATAGCTCCTTTGATCTCCATCTTCGGGGCTCCATGATCATCTTCGTCACCGGCATGACACCATGATCTCCATCATCATGATCTCCATCATCATGTCTCCATGAAGTTGCTCGCCAACTATTACTTCTACTACTATAGCTAACGATTTAGCAATAAAGTAAAGTAATTACATGGCGTTAAGTCATTGACACGCAGGTCATACAATAATTAAGACAACTCCTATGGCTCCTGCCGGTTGTCATACTCATCGACATGCAAGTCGTGATTCCTATTACAAGAACATGATCTCATACATCACAATATATCATTCATCATTCATCACAACTTTTGGCCATATCACATCACAAAGCAATTGCTGCAAAAACAAGTTAGACGTCCTCTAATTGTTGTTGCATCTTTTATGTGGCTGCAATAGGGTTCTAGTAAGAACGTTTTCTCACCTACGAAAAAGCCACAACGTGATTTGTCAACTTCTATTTACCCTTCATAAGGACCCTTTTCATCGAATCCGCTCCAACTAAAGTGGGAGAGACAGACACCCGCTAGCCACCTTATGCAACTAGTGAATGTCAGTCGGTGGAACCTGTCTCACGTAAGCATACGTGTAAGGTCGGTCCGGGCCGCTTCATCCCACAATATCGCTGAAGCAAAATAAGACTAGTAGTGGCAAGAAAGTTGACAACATCTACACCCACAACAGATTTGTGTTCTACTCGTGCAAAGAGAACTATGCATAGACCTAGCTCATGATGCCACTTTTTGGGAATGTTGCATAAAATAAAAAAATTCCTACGTTCACCAAGATCAATCTATGAGTTCATCTAGCAACGAGAGAGGGAAGTGCATCTACATACCCTTGTAGATCGCGAGCGGAAGCGTTCAAGAGAACGAGGTTGAGGAAGTCATACTCGTCGTGATCCAAATCACCGGAGATCCTAGCGCCGAACGGACGGCACCTCCGCGTTCCACACACGTACGGTCAGCGTGACGTATCCTCCTTCTTGATCCAGCAAGGGGGAAGGATAGGTTGATGAAGATCTAGCAGCACGACGGCGTGGTGGTGGATGCAGCAGGGATCCCGGCAGGGCTTCGCCAAGCGTTTGCGGGAGAGAGAGGTGTAGCAAGGGGGAAGGGAGGCGCCAAGTGCAAGGGTGCGGCTGCCCTCCCTCCCCCCTCTTTATATAGGGTCCCCAAGGGGGGCACCGGCCCTAGGAGATGGGATCTCCTGGGGGGCGGCGGCCAAGGGGGTGCCTTGCCCCCCAAGGCAAGTGGAGGCGCCCCCTCCCCTAGGGTTCCCAACCCTAGGCGCAAGGGGGGGCCCAAGGGGGGGGCGCACCAGCCCACCAGGGGCTGGTTCCCCTCCCACTTCAGCCCATGGGACCCTCCGGGATAGGTGGCCCCACCCGGTGGACCCTCGGGACCCTTCTGGTGGTCCCGCACTACTAGGAAAAGGGCTATAGATAAGATTGATAATAATGGCGCACCAGGTAAGCAGTGCGCCACTACTATATACTAATGGCGCACCGGTTGTTGATGCGCCATTAGTGTGGAAGACACTAATGGCGCACCGTACACTCGGTGCGCCACTAGTATTATATTTTTTTCCATTTTTCCATACATACTAATGGCGCATCGGGTCGGAGTGCGCCATTACTAGTTCTAACTAGTAATGGCGCACCTGGCAGGCAGTGCGCCATTAGTATATACTTTTTTTTTACTTTTTTGCAAAACTACTAATGGCGCACCGTTTCACAGTGCGCCATTACTAGTTTAAACTACTAATGACGCACTTTTCCATAGTGCGCCATTAGTATTTTTTTTTTACTTTTCTGCAAAACTACTAATGGCACACCTGCAGTGCGCCATTAGTAACCACCTGCAGGTGCACCATTAGTAACCTGGGTTACTAATGGCGCATTTGCTGGTGGTGCGCCATTAGTAACCTGGGACCCCAACTAGATATTTTGGACAGCCACATACCCACCCACTCACTTTCCCCACTTCATTCCCTCCACCTCCTTCTCCAAGCTTTCGGCTGCCTCCTCCTCCTCACCTCATTTCCACCATAGATTCATCAAAATTAAGTGGTGAAATTACCTTTTTTGATAGGTAAGTAAGGGGAAAGCTATCTTCATGATGTAGATCTACTTTTTTTCTCCCTAGCTCGCTCCAACAACGTGCACATGCACTTTTTGTTGCCTAGCTAGATCTATGTATGTTTGTGGTGTTGCATGTGTTTGTGGTGTTGCATATATGTTTGTGTTTGCAGGTACCGGTATTTGAAATGCGATAGTTGCCAATATTTTGCCGGAATGTTGATTCATTTCCGTTTCGGCGAGAATTTTGGCACTATGCATTCTTTTTGGTCCTATTTTTAGGGAAGGTCATGCCAAATTTTTTCTTGGTTCTAAAATATCGTTTTGCTCTACCCCGCAGGCCACCATGGTCCGCACGATGACCGAAGGCATCGTGAATAGGTTTTTGAGCTCCGCGAAGGCCGAGATGCTTCAAAAGAACGAGACGGAGATAAGATGTCCGTGTCGAAGATGCAAGCTGAAGAGCCTTATTGCGGACCCGGATTCCGGGCAGGTGCGGGACCACCTGCTCTTGCGTGGTTTCATGGATGGCTATCGGTGGCAAGGTGATGAAGATGACTATGAAGTCGTCCATGGGGGGCGGGCAAGAAATGAGGAAGGGCAACAAGACAAGTACCACCGCGGCGAGGGCGGGCGAGAAGACGAAGAATCTCCAGGACATGATCACGGCGGTGATGCTGTACACAGTCATCATGTAGAAGATGTCGTACATGATGATGAGGAAGATCAAGACGAAGGGCATGATCATGAAGATGAAGATGCCGGAGCAGACGACGATGGAGGCTGGGTGCAGGACCCTCATATTCAAGAGCTGCTTCTCAAGCAGACGGATAACGCAAGAGCTGCCGCCCGAGAGAAAGCCAAGCTGGATCAACTGGAGATAGACGCGGTTACTCCATTGTATGAAGGATGCAGGCCCGAGGATACCCGCCTGAAAGTAACGCTCATGGCTCTGGAGATGAAGGTAAAACACAAAATGACCGACGCATGCTTCGACGAGAACATGTCATTCTGGCACGAACGTCTTCCCAAGGGGAACAAGTGCCCGACCAGTTTCGAGGAGGCGAAGAAAATCGTGTGTCCTCTGGATTTACCGCACGTGAAATACCATGTGTGCATGAACAATTGCATCATTTATCGGGACGAGCACGCGGAGTCTACCATATGTCCGGTGTGCGGCGTCACTCGATACAAGAAGAGGAAGAAAGCTCCTCGAAAATCGGTGTGGTACTTTCCGATCACTCCTCGTCTGCAGCGGTATTTCGCGGACCCTAAGGTAGCAAAGCTCCTGCGTTGGCACGCGGATAGGGAGGAGAAGAAGCGGGAAGATGACGGAAATGATCCGGAGATAAATAAAAAAGACAAGATGCTGAGTCACCCTAAGGATGCGAGCCAGTGGCAAGCGTTGAACTTCGAATACCCAGAATTTGGGAAGGATCCAAGGAACATCGTGCTGGGCGCGAGCACCGATGGAGTCAATCCGTTTGGCAGCCAGAGAAGCACACATAGCACCTGGCCTGTGTTTGTGTGGATGTACAACCTTCCCCCCTGGTTGTGCATGAAGAGGAAGTACATTCACATGAGTATGCTAATTGAAGGGCCGAAACAACCAGGGAACGACATCAATCTGTATCTGGGGCTGCTGAAGGAGGAGCTAGACACGCTGTGGAAAACGCCAGCCAATACGTGGGACGCCGCAGAGAAAGAATATTTCCCTATGAGAGCCGCACTGCTCACGACGGTGCACGACTATCTCGGTTACGGATATCTCGCGGGGCAGGTAGTCCACGGATTTTCTGGATGCGTAAGGTGCATGGATGACACAACGTATCGCCAGCTAGATAGAGATCCCGGGTCTTCGAAAACCGTGTTCATGGGACATCGAAGGTGGCTTCGCGACGATGACCCGTGGAGGAAACGCAAGGATCTGTTCGATGGTGAAACCGAACCCCGAAAACGCCCGTGTACGAGGAGCGGCGAGGAAATAGACGAGCTGTTGAAAAATTGGAAAGACTGCCCACTGCCGGGAAAGAAGCAAAAGGCGCCAGAGCCGGGAAAGAAGCGAAAGGCGCCAGAGCCGCTGCTGAAGGTATGGAAAACGAGGTCTGTTTTCTGGGACTTGCCGTACTGGAAGATCCACCGTGTGCCTCACAGCCTTGATGTCATGCATATCACGAAGAACGTGTGCGAGAGTCTGCTTGGTACCCTGCTCAACATGCCAGAGAGGACCAAAGATGGGCCGAAAGCAAGGGCAGACTTGAAATCAATGGGCATCAGGCAGGAGCTTCACGCTAATGATGATGATGATGATGATGATGATGATGATGAGGCGAAGCAGGACACAGAAAGTCGTCGCAAAGGCAAAAAGGCCAAGAAGACCGGAAATGACTACCCTCCCGCGTGCTTCACTCTAAGTCAGGAGGAGATCGAGCAGTTTTTCACCTGCCTCCTAGGAGTAAAACTTCCTTACGGTTACGCGGGGAAGATAAGCAGATACCTAGACCCAGCGAAGCAGAAGTTCAGCGGGATGAAGTCTCACGACTGTCACGTGCTGATGACGCAGATACTTCCAGTTGCAATCCGTGGGATCATGGACGCGCACGTCCGTGAAACGCTATTTGGCCTATGCAACTTTTTCGACGTCATCTCTCGGAAGTCCATTGGCGTGAGGCAACTCAGAAGGCTACAGGAAGAGATCGTGGTGATACTATGCGAGCTTGAGATGTACTTCCCGCCCGCATTCTTCGACGTTATGGTGCATCTGCTGGTCCATATCGTGGAGGATATCATCCAACTCGGGCCGATGTTCCTGCACAGCATGATGCCGTTCGAAAGGATGAATGGTGTCATCAAAGGATACGTTCGAAACATGTCACGTCCAGAGGGAAGTATAGCCAGGGGCTTTCTGACCGAAGAGTGCATCTCCTACTGCATGAATTATCTAGGCATCGAGAACCCCGTTGGTCTGCCCGTCAACAGGCACCTCGGCAGGCTCGCTGGATGGGGTCACCGTGAGGGTCGCCGCGAAATGCATGTCGACTTCGAGGGTCGACTCGCCGACTTTGAAAGAGCAAACCTAGTCGCGCTACAACACATAGACGTGGTCGATCCTTGGGTGGTAGAGCACAAAACCTTTATTGAGAAGACGTACAATGACCGAGGCCAACAGAGGACGGACGGAGATATAATCAAAGAGCACAACTCATGTTTCACGCGTTGGTTCAAGCAGAAGCTTCTGTCGTACCCTTTACATGAGGATTCTTCCGCGGAAGAACAACTCATATTCGCCTTGTCACAGGGCGCCGAGCACAACCTGATGACCTATGAGGCGTACGATATCAACGGCTACACATTCTACACCGAGAACAAGGACATGAAGAGCGATGGTTATCAGAACTCCGGGGTAACGATGGAATCCTACACCGGCAACGACAAGGACAGATACTACGGAAGGATCGAGGAGATCTGGGAGCTAAGCTATGCTGGAGAGAAGGTCCCGATGTTCCGTGTCAGATGGGCCAAGAGTGTCCTAAAAGAATACCGGTATTTCACCACCATGGTTATACCCGAAGCCAAATCCAAGACCGCGGGCGCAAACGTCACCGCGAAAAATGAGCCATGGGTACTGGCTTCCCAAGTGGACCAATGTTTCTTCATTACCGACCCGTCAAAGCCCAGTCGTGTTGTCGTGAGGAGAGGCAAAAGGAAGATCATCGGAATGGATGGAGTAGCCAATGAGAAAGACTTCGATAAGTACGGCGACCTGAAGATCGAACATGATGACGACGATGAAGTAGCAGCACACACCACAAGAAGAAGCAAGACCACCCTACCTAAAGGACGTCCGTTCCACAAAAGAACTCCATTTGCGAAAAGGAAGGGCAAGAAGATTGTGAACAGATAGCTAGCTAAGATCGATTGTATTTAAATCGTAGTCTTCATTTCTCGATTGTATTTCATGGGCACTTTTTGATATCATGAATATTTTTAAATTTCATGGGCACTTTTTGAATTCATGAGGACACTTGATCTCGATCCCCCTCCATCTTGATCTCGATTCCCCCTCCATCTCGATCTCGATCCCACCCGCACCCTCCCCTGCTAGCTCCACCGCCGCCGACGAGCACCCGCCCCCCCGCACCCTCCCCCGCTCCTCCGCCGCCGCCGATGATATTTTCAAGTAACAAATTTGAACATATTTTTAAAAAAATATTACTGTTTTTATAAAAAAATATTACTGTTATGATTTAAACAAGTTAGAACATATTTAAACACAAATAAATATCAAACAGGATTTAAAATGCATAAAAAATATTGGGGAGCCTGGGAATCGAACCCAGGACCTCCTGGTGTGTGTGCTGCGTACTGACCACTCGGGCTAGTGGGCGGGTTCTGTTGTAGATAGGGTTAGGTGGTATATAACCTGACAAGTCGGGCTAGATTAAATTACTTATGGCGCACCCCTCGGTGGTGCGCCATTGCTATGGATGTACTTATGGCGCACCCCTGGGTGGTGCGCCATTGCTAAGCCTCCCCCCACACTAAAATCCCCAATCCCTCCCCTGCCTCATCTCACCCGCGCCTGACCACCACCGACCACCACTTCCCCCGTGCTCGCCGTCCCCGGCCGTGCTCGCTTCCAACGCCCCCTCCTCGAGCCGAGCGCCACCTCCCTCACCGTCCCCCCTCCGCCCGCGCCCGCGCCCTCGCCGTCCCCCTCCCCCCGCGGCCCCGCCTGCGTCAACCTCCCTCCCGAGCGCGACAGCTAGGTTTCCTAGCCGCCGCCACCGCTGCCGGCCCGCCGCCGCGGCGCGCCCAGCCGGCCGAACCCTCCGCTGCCCCGCCTCCGGTACAGGACCCCAGCAGCGCCTCCCCCCATCAAGCAGCCGCTCCCACCAGCGGCGCCCCCCTCCCTGGAGCAGGCGCTCCTGCCCAGCAACGCTGCCGCCCGGAGCTACGCCGGCGACCAGTCCGTAGGCAGGTAGCCACCACTCCTTCGTCCTTCCTCCCTCTTCCCTCATCCCCCCTCCCTCCTTCCTCTTGCATCCTCTGTTCAATTTTTTTCCTGATTTTTTTAGTGGATGAGTACTTGATGTAGATTCGATACTGTGGGAATATAATGATAGTTATTTCTTGCTTGCTGCGTGATTTTAGAGGATTGTGCTTGATAGGTGTTTGTGATAATGCCTCTAAGGGCAAATGTTTACAAATTGTAGGTTGAATATTTTTCATGAGCAAATGTTTTGGTTTAAACATGTTAGCAAATTGTAGATTAAGTTGTTTTATCTGCAATTTGAGAGAGCAGGAGCTTTGTGTTGGTTATACTGGCCGAAATTGGTTAACACATATCTTCCAGAGAGATCCCTGTTCTAGGATCTGAGCTCTCTCTTCTCTGAATTCATGTCTATTAGATCCATGTCTTAGTAGTGGTAAACAATCGTGTAGGTCAATTTTGACTCTGATCTTGAACTACAGGGTTGCAATGTTTTGGCATCAACACTTGTAAGAAAAGAAAAAGCAGGAGAATGAAGATTATATTAAAAAATGGTATTAGTAGTGGTAAACAAGCATATAATCCCTCCCAGGTAGTAACAATAACTTTATGCAGGAGAGTGAAAGAAGAAGCATAGGCTTAATTGAGCTGTGGAGTTCTTGTTACCTTGTCTGTCTGTCCTCGTTAGTTACATGTATCTCTCTGTTTGTGTTTCTGCGTAACAGGTTCGATCACGGTTGGAGAAAAATTGAGGCGTTTGTTGGCTCCAAGACAGTGATACAGGTATATACATGTGCTCTGCTTACTTGTTTGGTTTGCAATAGTGGTGAGCCTCCTCCACCCCCACCCGTTCCCCCCTCTGTCGCATGCACCCGTCGCCCCCATCGGGTAAATTCTATTATGAAATAATTCCTACTGTTATTTAAAATATAAATGAAATGATTTGGAACACCAAGCAAGAGTTACGTTTCAAGTTGCTGAACCTTTTCATATAAGCTTGCAGAAGATTTAATTGATCATACAGAAAATGAAAAACGAAGGTCATACCGATCCTAGTTGGTATTATTTTCCTCAATTTTAAGTGTTGAATGAACACATAAAGAGAGTGCTAAGTGATTTCAATATATCAAGTTTCAGAATAATATATAGGATTGTTGGTTTTTAACCTTGGTTGCCATTGTTTCTATTTGTAACGGTCTGAAGAATGACTCATGCTGTTTGTGCTAACAATTTCTAAGTGAAAGCAACTAGTTGGAGTAGATTTGTGCACACAATACTCCTTCCAAGACAATTTGCTTCCAAGGAGTAGTTTCAGTTTGATTGCAAGGAGTAGTTTCAGTAAAGTTTCAGCATGGTTTCAGTATAGTTTCAGCATGGTTTCAGTTTGCTTCCAAGGAGTTGTTCTCTGTCTGGTCCAATTCTGAAGAAATAAAAAGTGAATAGTTTGTTTGTTCCCTGTGTGGTCACTCTATTTTTTGAGTACTGACATTAGTTATGTTTGTTAGCAGCAAGATATTTAAATGAAGCTTGTTCTTTTTCAACTGTTCAACTGATGCCATGAAACTGAATATAGTAGTTGAAAACCCTGTTTTTCTTCCTGATCGTGAAAATTTGAAGTCCTGTTTGTGTTTTGGTTTTGTTGGTTGACAATTATGTTTAGTTTTTCATTTCATGGGTGCTGTAAAATGTGCAGGTGGTGAGTTGAGGCTCAGCATACAGCTTGTTTGGACTAACCAAGAGGACGAGGTATGTTGCTTGCCCAAGCTAAGTGACACGTACGCGCCAAGTTTTCAGTTATATAATTACCTGTTAGTGCTTAGTTAAACTGCATGATACGGCCATAGCAGATGGATGGTACTAGGTGTTGTTTTGTTTCTTGCCAATGTATTCAGAGAGCAGATGTGCCACTGCAGATTTCTTTTCTTGAAGGCAGCTCACATAAGTTCAGCTACAAGTGAACAACTTGCTGCTATTAGATCTGGAATGGAAGCTCACATAAGTTGAGCTGATTTTTGTCCATATGAAAGCAGAGGACCATATGGTCTGTGGCCTTTTCATCCATATGAAAGTAGAGGCACATTGTGGTGCTAGTTTGCTGGGTTTTGTCTCCGACCATCGTGTCGTGATGAATTTGCAGGTACCCCGAGAGGCCCTTGAGTTTGCCGGAATGTTGATTAACTTCCGTTCCGGCAAATTCGGGTACTCCATATGTCCTATTTTCAGCAAAGGTCATGCTGAAATTTTCCGTGAATTTTAGCATGACTTTGCTAAAAATAGGACATATGGGGTACTTGCGACTAATGCATGGGCCGGGGTATCTTAGTACTTAATTAAGTAGGATCAACTGCCCCTTTATTCTTGCTGCATTAAACCATAGGTGGCAATAGAGCCAAGTGATTAGGCCCAACTTAGAATTCTCCTTAGCATCGATAAACCCTAGATGATAAACCCAACATAGGTGGCAATAGAGCCAAGTGATTAGTGCCAAGTGATTAGGCCCAACCTAGGGTGCCTCGGCATCGATAAACCCTAAATGATGAAAACTTAACTTGGCTGCCCCGGATGCCTCGGTGTCGATGAGAACCTAAATGATGTATGCTTAGGCTTTTAGGGTGCCTCGGCGTCGACAAACCCTAAATGATGAAAGCTTAGGCTTTTAGGGTGCCTCGGTGTCGACAAACCCTAAATGATGAGACCATGATCTTGTTCCTTGACAATAACCAACTTTTTGACCAAACTTTTTTCCTATTTAGAGCGAAACATGGCCCACAACGATGAGGCCGGTGGTTCGGGCGGCAAGCAATTCTGGGAGCTGTCCCAGGAGATGGAGGAACAACCTCACCGCTATGAGGACGCCGCGGAAGACACCGATCCTGATTACACAACCCCTAGTGGCGTCGGGGATGACACCACTGATGGTGCCGCCGAGGATGCCACCACTGATGATGGCGGCGCACACACAGATGGCAGCCAACCGAAGAAGCAAAGGAAGGACCGGCGCCCGAATGCGCTCCGCACCCTCAAGGAGGAATTCACTCAAGTGGACTCCGACGGGAATCCAACGGAGCCCAAACATATAGTCAAGGGGTACTCGGTTCAGCTCGGGTGCATTCTCCGGAGCACCGTCTCGATCAACACCGAGAACCTTAGGCATAAGGACCGAGGGAATTTGCGCAACCTCCTCTTCACGAAGCTGCACGAACGATACAAGTTCCCCGCCGAATTTGAAAACACACGCCTCTCAGGGAATAAAGTGAACAGTGCCGCCCTCACGAAGATGAGCACGGCCCTGTCTACTTGGAGAAGCGCGGTGAAGAGAATGATTGATAAAGGTGATAGTTATGAGAAGATCAAGGCGAAATATCCTTTGATGAGCGAAGATGAGTACAAGGAGTTCAAGATCAAGTGCGAGAGCAGTGCAACCTCCGAATCAAGTCAGTGGGGGAAAGAAATGCGGGAGTTGAACTTAGGGGAACACAAACTCGGTCCCGGCGGTTACAGAGTGGCGGAGCCTATATGGGACAAGGAGGACGCGGAGCGTGCCGAGCAAGGCCTACCGCCCCGCTTCGAGAAATACAGCGGTAACAAGCAGACCAGGAACTATGTCAGGGCCCGGTACAAGGAGGACCCGATAACAAAGGAGCTTACCACGGATCCGAAGACCAGGGCGCTTGAGCTTGTTCTGGTAAGGAATACACCCCCGCGTAATTAGCTCCATATGGTTGCACTCTAATTAATCCCCAATATTTCTAAATGGTTCACGTTCCTTTCGCAGGACACTGAAAGCAGTAGCGCGGGGTCGTCTTAGAGCTCCCCTTTCGACAACCCTTTAAATAGGGCGTTGAACATAATGAAAAACAAGGATAAGCTCACTAAGCCGGCGTCAGCTGGTCGTGTGGCTGGCAAAGGCTTGTCCACAAAATGGGGGTCATACTATACCGCTGGTGTGCGGAAGGAGAAAAAGACCAGCTCGGAAAGCTAGACGCGCGAGGTTGAAGAACTCAAGGCACAAGTGGCACAGATTCCGGAGCTTGTCCAAGAGCAAGTGGAACAACAACTGGGAACTAAGCTCAACGCCATGGTTCCTACGTTGATTCATGGGCTGACGACGTGGATTGCGGGCGGCCAACAGGGGCCTCCCCCGGTTCCCAGCTTCACGGCCAGCAACTCGCACAGCATGCAGGCGGCGCCATTGATGTCTCCGGCGGCGCCATTGGTGTCTCCGGTGGCGGTGCCATTGGTGTCTCCGGCGGCGCCATTGGTGTCTCCGGTGGAGGCGGTATTCGTGTCTCCGGCGCCGGCACGGGCATTGGAGCTTAATGCACCCGGGTGTACGCCGGCCGGCACCTCGCCAGCAAGAGCCCCCTCCGTCAGTTGCACGCCCGCTGTTAGCGGTGCCTCGACATTAGCTGAGCTCGACGGCATCACAGTAACTAAGCCTCTCGGCCGATGACTTCATCTCCTTGCCTTTGACTGGGCATCCCTAACACCCTGTACATGTTTTCGCAGGGCGCCGCCGACGTTCCTTGCACTCTTCTGCACTTCATGGGCGCCGAGTTGGTCGATGTCGCCAAGGGCAGAATCGTTCAACCGGGCAACCGCATGTTCCACAGTAATCCGATGGCACCCATAGTGTATAGGGTTGAAGTGGTTCGGGTGCTGCCAGGCTGCGACGAGCTGTTACCTCCGATTCGACCCGCTGGGGCCGATGAAGAAGATGAGATGACCCTCAGCGCCTGCGTAAACCGGCCCCTGCTTTGGCCGAAGAGCCAGATTCGTTTGGGGGCGGGGGACACCACCCCACAGACAAGACCGCCAGTCGTGCCGGCGCCAAGCCATGACAAGAACGCCGCAACGCTACCGGACCTGCCGGACATCCCTATGGCACAGGATCTGGATAGCCCTATGGCACAGGATCAGGACGGCGACGACAACGACGATGGTACATTTACCAAAGTTGATAAGTACTTTGCCGAACATGGGTACGCTGACGAGTTCTGTGGGCCTCTTTCTCAAGAACCCAACCAAGACGACCGCGGTCTAGCTAGTACGGCAGAGAAATCCAATTGCAACAGGCGTCGCCTGGCGTTCAGTTCTCAGGACACGCCTCCAGCTCCCGCCTTCACCGAGCCTCAGATAGCTGAGGCGCGAAATATTATCAGCCCCAACACGCTCAAGAAGGCGGTCTGTGAGCAGAACTCGGTCCCATTACAGGAGATCAAGAAGAAGGGACGGAAGCGAAAGACTAACAAGGGCGCCGGTGCGAGCCAGCCGGCACCGAGTTCGATCCGTGCTCAGGACGGGCCACCTTCACCTAAGGATATCTCGAGGAGGGTGCATGTGGCGGGTAGGGCGATGCTACCGCCAAATATGCTGAATGCTGCAACCGGTGCTATGCGGAGTCTGCACGACAGTGTTCTTTCTTTGGAGAAGCGGCGTCTCAGAGAGAATGATGTGGCATACCCGGTTTTCGTGGCCAAGGTGCCAGAGGGCAAGGGCTTTGTGGATGGCGACATCGGGGGTACGATCGTCCTGCGGTTTGATGACATCTTTGCTATGTTTAACCTTCATCCGCTGCACTACACCTTCGTTCGGCTGTTTTCGCTGAGTATGGAGATGCGGATCATTAGAGACAAGACCCCGGACATCGTGATAGTCGACCCCTTCTACATGCGTGCCAAGCACTTGAGCAGCGCTGGGGACCGCCAAGTTGCGAGTTCACACCTCGAAGGCGTCATTCTGGCAAACCCAGATAAGGATAACTTCCTTGTGGCTTACTTTCCCGAGTAAGTCATCCCTTAACCGCCCCGTAACATATGATTTCTTAGATTTCGATCGTTCTTTTTTTTCTAACATTCCGTGTTCTGTGCAGTGACACACATTGCACACTCATCCTCTTAAGCCCGAAATATTCCATGGCCACGTATTTCGACCCGAACCGTAACTCCAAGATAGACTACACAAATGTCAAGAAAGTTCTTGATGATGTTCTCCCCGGCTACGCCAAATCTGGAGGCACCTTCACCAGGGCAGTTCGTAAGTACGGCAAGCACACCTTCTCACACAATACGAATTTCTGCTGCGTCAAGCAGCCGCCTGGCGGTCAGAAGGATGCCTACTACGCCCTCCATCACATGCGGGCGATCGTAAGGGACCATCATCAACTTCTGCTACCAGATAGTCTCAAAGATTGGGCCGCGAGGTTGTCGGCAACCCAGGACGCGGACCTCAGACAAGAATTCTTTCGCATCCAGTCGGAGTTTGCGGACATCATCCATCAAGATGTCCTTCATACCTCGGGGCAGTTCTACCTCAGATATCAACCGTCCAACAATGAGATAGATGGAACGCTACAAATGCAGGGTGACAACGACCGCGATTTCATGACCATCACGACAGACGACGGCTTCATCCACGCTCCTGTCCGATGAGTCGAGTCGAAAGTAGTGATGTGTAGTTCTGAAACATTGATTGGCTCATGTTGTAATTAAACTTTAATGAATTCGTATGTCTCTTTGGTTTGGACAGTCATTCAACTTAGATGTAATCGATGCTATTTATTAGTAGGATCATGAATCGTGCTATTAATGTCTTGCTTTTCTCTTCCGATCCTTTTGTTGCATACTTACATATTGCTTATGTATTTCTGTTGTCTGTTGTTTGGCTTGTGCATAGAGATGTCGTCGTATGTCGTGTACAAGGGTAAGGTTCCCGGAGTCTACGACGACTGGGAGGAGTGTCGGAGACAGGTTCACCGTTTCAGCGGTAACAGTTACAAAGGGTACACCACTAGGGCGGAGGCCGAATCTAGATACGCCCGCTATCTAGCGGGAGAGAGGAGGGAGCGTTGGAGGAACCGGATGAAGACCAGTTTGATCGCGATGATGCTCATCGTGATGACCGCAGCTCTCTTTTATGTGATGGTAGTTTAGATGATCGATATCGACTTGTAATGTGAAGATAAACTCGATACTCGCGGTCTTGAGACTTGTAATGTTTTATCTTTGTCTGGTCTTTTGGATTCGGAGACTAATATGATGAATTGTATTCGGAGACTAATCTTCTATTGTATTCAATGAATCTGCTGTTGCTGTGTGCTGCTGTCTATATTCTGTCCAATAATATATTTTGTAACGTGTGAAAAAATCAGAAAAGCAAAAAAAACCAAATATTCATACTAATGGCGCATCAAGGCAGAGTGCGCCATTAGTATGCCAAAGGATACTAATGGAGCATCAAGGCAGAGTGCGCCATTAGTATGACAAAGCACATGGTTACATATGGCCCCCCGGGAGGCATACTAATGGCGCATGGTGTTACATACTAATGGCGCACTGCTTGGTGCGCCATTAGTATACCAGATACTAATGGCGCACCAGTGGTGCGCCATTAGTAAAAAAATCTAGTGGCATGCTACTAATGGCGCACCGGTAGTGCGCCATTAGTAGGCAAAACCGGTGCGCCATTAGTAGGCCTTTTCCTAGTAGTGTCGGTACAATACCGGTGATCCCCGAAACTTTCCCGATGGCCGAAACTCAACTTCCCATATATAATTATTTACCTCCAGACCATTCCGGAACTCCTCGTGACGTCCGGGATCTCATCCGGGAGTCTGAACAACTTTCGGTTTGCTGCATACTAATATCTCTACAACCCTAGCGTCACCGAACCTTAAGTGTGTAGACCCTACGGGTTCGGGAGACACGTAGACATGACCGAGATGGCTCTCCGGTCAATAACCAATAGTGGGATCTAGATACCCATGTTGGCTCCCACATGCTCCTCGATGATCTCATCGGATGAACCACGATGTCGAGGATTCAAGCAACCCCGTATACAATTCCCTTCGTCAATCGGTATGTTACTTGCCCGAGATTCGATCGTCGGTATCCCAATACCTCGTTCAATATCGTTACCGGCAAATCACTTTACTCGTACCGTAATGCATGATCCCATGACCAGACACTTGGTCACTTTGAGCTCATTATGATGATGCATTACCGAGTGGGCCCAGAGATACCTCTCTGTCATACGGAGTGACAAATCCCAGTCTTGATCTGTGTCAATCCAACAGACACTTTCAGAGATACCCGTAGTATACCTTTATAGTCACCCAGTTACGTTGTGACGTTTGGTACACCCAAAGCACTCCTACGGTATCCGGGAGTTACACGATCTCATGGTCTAAGGAAAAAATACTTGACATTGGAAAATCTCTAGCAAACGAACTACACGATCTTGTGCTATGCTTAGGATTGGGTCTTGTCCATCACATCATTCTCCTAATGATGTGATCTTGTTATCAATGACATCCAATGTCCATAGTCAGGAAACCATGACTTTCTGTTGATTAACGAGCTAGTCAACTAGAGGCTCACTAGGGACGTGTTGTGGTCTATGTATTCACACGTGTATTACGATTTACGGATAATACGATTATAGCATGAATAAAATACAATTATCATGAACAAGGAAATATAATAATAATCATTTTATTATTGCCTCTAGGGCATATTTCCAACAACAAAGTGTTCCTCCGGGAAACGGGAGTTGCATAATCTCATAGTCATAGGAACATGTATAAGTCATGAAGAAAGCAATGGCAACATACTAAACAATCAAGTGCTAAGCTAAAGGAATGGGTCAAGTCAATCACATCATTCTCCTAATGATGTGATCCCGTTAATCAAATGACAACTCTTTGTCCATGGCTAGGAAACATAACCATCTTTGATAAACGAGCTAGTCAAGTAGAGGCATACTAGTGACACTTAGTTTGTCTATGTATTCACACATGTATCATGTTTCCGGTTAATACAATTCTAGCATGAATAATAAACATTCATCATGATATAAGGAAATAAATAATAACTTTATTATTGCCTCTAGGGCATATTTCCTTCAGTCTCCCGCTTGCACTAGAGTCAATAATCTAGTTCACATGGCCATGTGATTTAACACCAATATTCACATCTGTATGTGATTAATACCCAATAGTTCACATCGTCATGTGATCAACACCCACAGGGTTTACTAGAGTCAATAATCTAGTTCACATTGCTATGTGATCAACACCCAAAGAGTACTAAGGTATGATCATGTTTTGCTTGTGAGAGAAGTTTAGTCAACGGGTCTGTCACATTCAGAGCCGTATGTATTTTGCAAATATTCTATGTCTTCAATGCTCCGCATGGAGCTACTCTAGCTAATTGCTCCCACTTTCAATATGTTTCCAGATTTAGACTTAGACTCATCTGGATCAGTGTAAAAGCTTGCATCGTTGTAACTTTTTACGATGGGCTCTTTTATCACCTCCATAATCGAGAAACATCTCCTTAGTCCTCACTAAGGATGTTCTTGACCGCTGTCCAGTGATCTACTCTTAGATCAAAATTGTATTCTTTTGTCAAACTCAGAGCAAGGTATACAATAGGTCTGGTTCACATCATAGCCTACTTTATAGAACCTATGACTGAGGCATAGGGAATGACTTTTCATTCTCTTTCTATTTTCTGCCATGGTCGGGTCTTGAGTCTTACTCAACTTCACACCTTTGCATCACAGGCAAGAACTCCTTCTTTGACTGTTCCATTTTGAACTATTTCAAAAATTTATCAAGGTATGTACTCATTGAAAAATCTTATCAAGCGTCTTGATCTATCTATATAGATCTTGATGCTCAATGTGTAAGCAGCTTCACCGAGTCTTGCTTTGAAGAACTCTTATTCAAGTATCCTTTCATGCTATCCAGAATTTCTATATCATTTCCAATCAACAATATGTCATCCACATATAATATTAGAAATGCTACAGTGCTCCCACTCACTTTCTTGTAAATACAGGCTTTTCCCCAAGTCTGTATTAAAACTATAAGCTTTGATCAACTTATCAAAGCGTATATTCCAACTCCGAGATGCTTGCACCAGTCCATAGATGGATCGCTGGAGCTTGCATATTTTGTTAGCACCTTTAGGATTGACAAAACCTTATGGTTGTATCATATACAACTCTTCTTTAATAAATCCATTAAGGAATGCAGTTTTATTTATCCATTTGCCAGATTTCATAAAATGCGGCAATTTTCTAACATGATTCGGACAGACTTTTGAGCATCGATACGAGTGAGAAAATCTCATTGTATTTAACACCTTGAACTTGTCAAAAACCTTTTGCGATAATTTGAGCTTTGTAGATAGTAACACTACTATCAATGTCCGTCTTCCTCTTGAAGATCCATTTATTTTCTATGGATTGCCGATCATCGGGCAAGTCCACCAAAGTCCACACTTTGTTCTCATACAAGGATCCTATCTCAGATTTCATGGCCTCCAGCCATTTCGTGGAATCTGGGCTCATCATCGCTTCCTCATAGTTCGTAGGTTCATCATGGTCTAGTTACATGAATTCCAGAACAGGATTACCGTACCACTCTGGTGCGGATCTTATTCTGGTTGACCTACGAGGTTCGGTAGTAACTTGATCTGAAGTTTCATGATCAATATCATTAGCTTCCTGACTAATTGGTGTAGTGGTCACTGGAACTGATTTATGTGATGAACTACTTTCCAATTCGGGAGAAGGTACAATTACCTTATCAAGCTCTACTTTCCTCCCACTCACTTCTTTCGAGAGAAACTTCTTCTCTAGAAAGGATCCATCTTAGCAACGAATAACTTGCCTTTGGATCTGTGATAGAAGGTGTACCCAATAGTTACCTTTGGGTATTCTATGAAGACGCACTTCTTCGATTTGGGTTTGAGCTTATCAGGTTGAAAACCTTTTTCATATAAGCATCGCAACTCCAAACTTTAAGAAACAACAGCTTAGGTTTACTGCTAAACCATAGTTCATACGGTGTCGTCTCAACGGATTTAGATGGTGCCCTATTAAACGTGAATGCAGTTGTCTCTAATGCATAACCCCAAAACGATAGTGGTAAATCGGTAAGAGACATCATAGATTGCACTATATCCAATAACGTATTGTTATGACGTTTAGACACACCATTAAGCTGTGGTGTTCCAGGTGGCATGAGTTTGTGAAACTATTCCACATTGTTTTAATTGAAGACCAAACTCGTAACTCAAATATTTGTCTCCGCGATCAAATTGCAGAAACTTTATTTTCTTGTTACGATGATTCTCCACTTCACTCTGAAATTCTTTGAACTTTTCAAATGTTTCAGACTTGTGCTTCATTAAGTAGATATACTCATATCTACTCAATTCATCTTGTGAAGGTCAGAAAATAACAATACCCGCCACGAGCATCAACACTCATTGGACCGCATACATCGGTATGTATTATTTCCAATAAGTCACTAGCTCATTCCATTGTTCCGGAGAATGGAGTTTTAGTCATCTTGCCCAAAAGGCATGGTTCGCAAGCATCAAATGATTCATAACCAAGAGATTCCAAAAATCCATCTTTATGGAGTTTCTTCATGCGCTTTACACCGATATGACCCAAACGGCAGTGCCACAAATAAGTTGCACTATCATTATCAACTTTGCATCTTTTGGCATCAATATTATGAATATGTGTATCACTACGATCGAGATCCAACAAACTATTTTCATTGGGTGTATGACCATCAAAGGTTTTATTCATGTAAACAGAACAACAATTATTCTCTGATTTAAAGAATAACGTATTGCAATAAACATGATCAAATCATATTCATGCTCAACGCAAACGCCAAATAACATTTATTTAGGTTCAACACTAATCTCGAAAGTATAGGGAGTGTGCGATGATGATCATATCAATCTTGGAACCACTTCCAACACACATCGTCACTTCACCCTCAACTAGTCTCTGTTTATTCTGTAACTCCTGTTTCGAGTTACTAATCTTAGCAACCGAACAAGTATCAAATACTCAGGGGCTACTATAAACACTAGTAAGGTACACATCAATAACCTGTATATCAAATATACCCTTGTTCACTTTGCCATCCTTCTTATCCACCAAATATTCAGGGTATTTCCGTTTCCAGTGACCATTTCCTTTGCAGTGTAAGCACTCAGTTTCAGGCTTTGGTTCAGCTTTGGGCTTCTTCGTGGGAGTGACAACTTGCTTGTCATTCTAGTTGAAGTTCCCTTTCTTTCCCTTTGCCCTTTTCTTGAAACTAGTGATCTTGTCAACCATCAACACTTGATGCTCTTTCTTGATTTCTACCTTCGTCGATTTCAACATCACGAAGAGCTTGGGAATCGTTTTCGTCATCCCTTGCATACTATAGTTCATCACAAAGTTCTACTAACTTGGTGATGGTGACTAGAGAATTCTGTCAATCACTATCTTATCTGGAAGATTAACTCCCACTTGATTCAAGCGATTGTAGTACCCAGACAATCTGAGCACATGCTCACTAGTTGAGCGATTCTCCTCCATCTTTTAGCCATAGAACTTGTTGGAGACTTGATATCTCTCAACTCGGGTATTTGCTTGAAAAATTAACTTCAACTCCTGGAACATCTCATATGGTCCATGACGTTCAAAACGTCTTTGAAGTCCAGATTCTAAGCCGTTAAGCATGGTGCACTAAACTATCAAGTAGTCATCATATTGAGCTAGCCAAACGTTCATAACGTCTGCATCTGCTCCTGCAATAGGTCTGTCACCTAGCGGTGCATTAAGGACATAATTCTTCTGTGCAGCAATGAGGATAAACCTCAGATCACGGATCCAATCCGCATCATTGCTACTAACATCTTTCAACACAATTTTCTCTAGGAACCTATCAAAATAAACATATGAAAGCAACAATGCAAGCTATTGATATACAACATAATTTGCAAAATACTACCAGGACTAAGTTCATGATAAATTTAAGTTCAATTAATCATATTACTTAAGAACTCCCACTTAGACAGACATCTCTCTAGTCATCTAAATGATCACGTGATCCAAATCAACTAAACCATGTCCGATCATCACGTGAGATGGAGTAGTTTCAATGGTGAACATCACTATGTTGATCATATCTACTATATGATTCACGTTTGACCTTTCGGTCATCGTGTTCCGAGGCCATATCTGTATATGCTAGGCTCGTCAAGTTTTAACCTGAGTATTCCGCGTGTGCAACTGTTTTGCACCCGTTGTATTTGAACATAGAGCCTATCACACCCGATCATCACGTAGTGTCTCAGCACGAAGAACTTTCGCAACGGTGCATACTCAGGGAGAACACTTCTTGATAATTAGTGAGAGATCACCTTAAAATGCTACCGTCAATCAAAGCAATATAAGATGCATAAAGGATAAACATCACATGCAATCAATATAAGTGATATGATATGGCCATCATCATCTTGTGCTTGTGATCTCCATCAACCTCCATGATCACCATCGTCACCGGCGCGACACCTTGATCTCCATCGTAGCATCATTGTCGTTACGCCATCTATTGCTTCTATGACTAAAGCTACCGCTTAATAATAAAGTAAAGCAATTACAGGGCGTTTGCATTTCATACAATAAAGCGACAACCATATGGCTCCTGCCAGTTGCCGATAACTTCGGTTACAAAACATGATCATCTCATACAATAAAATATAGCATCACATCTTGACCATATCACATCACAACATGCCCTGCAAAAACAAGTTAGACGTCCTCTACTTTGTTGTTGCAAATTTTACGTGGCTCCTACGGGCTGAGCAAGAACCATTCTTACCTACGCATCAAAACCACAACGATAGTTCGTCAAGTTAGTGTTGTTTTAACCTTCACAAGGACTGGGCGTAGCCACACTCGGTTCAACTAAAGTTGGAGAAACAGACACCCGCTAGTCACCTGTGTGCAAAACACGGCGGTAAAACTAGTCTCGCGTAAGCGTACGCGTAATGTCGGTCCGGGCCGCTTCATCCAACATTACCGCTGAACCAAAGTATGACATGCTAGTAAGCAGTATGACTTGTATCACCCACAACTCACTTGTGTTCTACTCGTGCATATAACATCAACGCATAAAACCTAGGCTCGGATGCCACTGTTGGGGAACGTAGTAATTTCAAAAAAATTCCTACGCACATGCAAGATCATGGTGATGCATAGCAACGAGAGGGGAGAGTGTGTCCACGTACCCTCGTAGACCGAAAGCAGAAGCGTTAGAACAATGCGGTTGATGTAGTCATACGTCTTCACGGCCCGACCGATCAAGTACCGAAATTACGACACCTTCGAGTTCTAGCACACGTTCAGCTCGATGACGTCCCTTGAACTCCGATCCGGCCGAGTGTCGAGGGAGAGTTCCATCAGCACGATGGCGTGGTGACGATCTTGATGTTCTACCATCGCAGGGCTTCGCCTAAGCACCGCTACGATATTATCGAGGTGGACTATGGTGGAGGGGGGCACCGCACACGGCTAAGAGATCCAAGGGATCAATTGTTGTTGTGCCTAGAGGTGCCCCCCTGCCCCCGTATATAAAGGATCAAGGGGGAGGGGGCGGCCGGCCAGGAGGAGGTGCGCCAAGGAGGAGTCCTACTCCCGCCGGGAGTAGGATTCCCCCCTTCCAAGTAGTAGGAGTAGGAGTCAAGAAAAGGGGGAAGAGAAGAGAAGGAAGGAGGGGGCGCAGCCCCTCCCTCTAGTCCAATTCGGACTAGGCCTTGGGGGGGGCGCCCAGCCTCTCCTCTCTCTTTCCCCTAAAGCCCAATAAGGCCCATATACTCCCCGGTGAATTCCCCTAACTCTCCGGTACTCTGAAAAATATCCGAATCACTCGGAACCTTTCCGAACTACGAATATAGTCGTCCAATATATCGATCTTTACGTCTCGACAATTTCGAGACTCCTCGTCATGTCCCCGATCTCATTCGGGACTCCGAACTCCTTCGGTACATCAAAACTCATAAATTCATAATATAACTGTCACCGAAACTTTAAGCGTGCGGACCCTACGGGTTTAAGAACTATGTAGACATGACCGACAACCATTTTCGGTCAATAACCAATAGCGGAACCTGGATGCTCATATTGACTCCTACATATTCTATGAAGATCTTTATCGGTCAAACCGCATAACAACATACGTTGTTCCCTTTGTCATCGGTATGTTACTTGCCCGAGATTCGATCGTCGGTATCTCAATACCTAGTTCAATCTCGTTACCGGCAAGTCTCTTTACTCGTTATGTAATGCATCATCCCATAACTAACTCATTAGCTACATTGCTTGCAAGGCTTATAGTGATGTGCATTACCGAGAGGGCCCAGAGATACCTCTCCGACAATCGGAGTGACAAATCCTAATCTCGAAATACGCCAACCCAACATGTACCTTTGGAGACACCTGTGGAGCTCCTTTATAATCACCCAGTTACGTTGTGACGTTTGGTAGCACACAAAGTGTTCCTCCGGTAAACGGGAGTTGCATAATCTCATAGTCATAGGAACATGTATAAGTCATGAAGAAAGCAATAGCAACATACTAAACAATCAAGTGCTAAGCTAACAGAATGGGTCAAGTCAATCACATCATCTATAATACATAAATAATTCATCCCCACTATCTTATTTCTCTTGACATGCAGGCTATCCACATCACCACCATGTCCCACACATGTCACTTCATAATTTTTTCCAACAAATCATTGGATACATTTTTATTTCATTTGTTCTTCATCTTCTAACGTTTTGTTACCAGCGCAGGGAATGGACCGAAAACAATCTCTTCGTCTCCGTAAAAGCATGGACCCTCCCCCTTCTCCCTAAAAATAAATAAGAAACGAACCGATCCAGCCCTCTGTCTTAATGAATCACAACACCCTTCCCCACAAATAAATCAGTCGTTGAAGTTTGATATTTTTATCGCTCGCGTCGCTCCCTGGGGGGCGGCTCGCGCGACCTAGCCGCCGCCGCCCCCGCTCCCCTTTCCTCCCTCGCTCCGCCCGCCACCGCCGGAGGAGGCCGACGAGCAAAGCCCACTCGGCGGACGGCGGTGGCGAGGCACCCTCGTCGCGCGCCGCAAGTCTTCGGCCCTGGACGAAGGCTTGCATCCGGCGGCGGCTGCGTCTGGCCAGGCACGGGCAAGCCGGGGCGGCGGCCCCGGGCTCGGAGGCGGCGTTGTTTCCTCCTCTCCCTCGTCGGGAGAGTGGGGGCGGCGCTGAGGCTGGCCATCATCGATCTTGTGCGGCGCATCTGGTGGCGTGCGGCGTGCCTGTGGGTTCGGCCGTGAGGACGGCGAGCCGTAGGCGTGCCAGATCTGGAGGTATTGCTCCCTCCCCCTTCCATGCATCCCTTCCCAGTCCCCGGTTCGGTTTGGATCTTGCCGGATCCACCTCCGGTGTGTTCTGGTGGAGCAGATCGGTGTCCGGGGGAAACCTTGGCTGCCTTAGGCTGACCGGCAGCGGCGACGCCGATTTTTGGCGCCGCTTTCCTTCTTGGGGGCGTTGCTGAGGGCACCATCTCTCCTCTCCAACCCATGTCCGGGTGAAAGCCCAAGATCCGATGCGGATCGGGCGTCGGTGGCGCCCTGTGCACCGTAACCTTCCTGGAGGCGACGCCAAGGACATTGGGATCGGATGGAAGGGTCTGCAGGTGAGGGGTGGGGGTGTGCTGCCTCCCTTCGGTGGAGCGGTGTTTCGTTCTACATATTCTTGGCGGCGGCTCTTGGCGGCATGGAGCAGCGGAGGCTTGGCGTCAGATGTGTGGTGACGGACACGCGCAGGAGGTCGACGCTATCTGGCGTCGTGGTGGCGTCGGCGGCAGCGAGACCGGGCAAGGCCGTTACAACAGTACAGCTCTGAAGATGGATATGTGGTAGGTGGTTGTGGCGGCCTCATACCCGGCGGGCGGCCTGGTTGAGGAGCACGCCGGACTGGTGGGTGCCCATACCCGGTAGGCGTCCAGGTTGGGACCTCAGGTCTTAGATGTTAGGTTTGGCTGCGAGGTCTGTTTGGTATTAGGCCCGGACCATCAGCGCCCCTTCATCAGTTAGATAGGAGTAGCGACAGAGGTTGCGAAGATGGTGGCTTTGGTCTTACTGTTGTACGACTTTGTAAGGTTTTATGCTAATAATTAATAAAGTGGCCGTATGCATCGACCAGATGCAGAGGCCGGGGGTATTCCTCCTTTTCGAAAGAAAAATAAATAAATCAGTCGTTTCCCCTGTTTACAAGAGGGTGCAGCGGCTAGGAACTGATCTCTGCATCAGGGAGCTCCTCCGGCATGATCGCCGGTCCGGCTGCCTCCGGTCTACCTGCATCTACAAGGGTGACGCCTGCTGCATCCTCGCTCTCCCTCCCTCCGTCTAGCTGCTGCCCATGACCTCCAATGAAAGAGGTCAAGTCACCACACCACCAAGATCCGGATCGCAACCACAGTAAGGCCAGCTGCTTTGGTTCATGACGATTCCGCCAAAGCCATCTAATCTCCCTTACCTATCCTCGCGTAAGGCTAGGTGCTTTGGTTCATGTCGATTCCGCGGATGTGGACAGGACCCTCAAGATCAAATGAATCTGACCGTTGGCGGCTAGAGTCGTGCAGTTCTAGGACGACCAACCCATTTTGTGCTCCAAACATGTTCGGGTATGGATATTCTGAACCTCACATACGCCATCTCATCTTATATACATTGCTATCCCAAATTCGCATATGCAGTATCAGTTTGTTTAAGCGTACAATTCTGAATCAATTTTGTTATTGTTGTGGATTCACCATTGTGTCTGCCCAGATTGAAGCTTTGATCTGAATCAGCAGAAGTAAAAAGTTGCAGGTAAGATCTCTGAGTGTAGTTTATATAGTCAGCACCAGATGAGGTTCTGTGAGATATATGTACACGCATAATTATGGATATTTTCATCGCGACATGAAACCTGGTCGTTTGGTGGACTATATTATGCCCAATGCCTATAATATGACAAAATTTAAAGAGAATTATATTCTTTCGAAAAATCTGTTGGTGACGACTGGAGAATGGTATTGTATAAATTGTCGACTTTGGGACGGCAAGAGAAGTATGTTCCGCTCCTCCTTACACAGATTATGTTTCCACCATGGGGTGACTTTCTGTCTGAAAAGGCCATTTTACTCTTTTGTGTATATATACCAAAAAGGCTAAAACTGACCTGTTGTTTCAAGGTATACTGCACCAAAGGTGCTGCTGCAAGCTTCAGCTTACACACCAATATATTTTGCATGGCAATCATATTTGACAATCCATGTACAAATGTCCATACACGTTTTACTGTTCAGTTCTAATATGGTAGTGACAAAGTTTTTTGACATATAACCATCATTCATTACATATTAAAAGGGTTAAAATTTCTTATCAGTCATCACTATATATCAGGTACATCTTTGACTCCAAAGGGTTACACTTTATTTTTACCTGCACATCTTAAGGTTATGCTGGAAATTTATCTTTATCAGTCATCACTATATCAGGTATATCTTTGCCTCCAAAGGGTTGCAATTTTTTACCTACACATCCTAAGTAATGCTGGACATTTATCTTAGATTTTCCATTAACTACGGTATGTTGATTACCCATTTGTTAAATGGTTTTTGCTGCAGGACAATTGTTAATATCTGTCCAACATCACATATTTATTTATTTTTTGTTTTGTTCGAAGGCCGAGCTTTGGGAAGAGTAAATACAAGTTACTAGATTTATGGTCTATTGTAAATTTGTGATTGGGGACCTTAAGTGTGGTATCACAATCTTTCATTTCTTCTTGGTTAATCTTCCATATATTTATTTCATTTCAGTCTAAAGCCGAGCTTTAGGAAGAGAGTAAATGCAAGTTATTAGATTTGTAGTCTATTGCAAATTTTTTATTGGGGACCTTCGGTGTGGCATGAAGATCTTTCATCACTTGGTTAATCTACCGTAGGTCCTATCAGCTTGAAAGATAGAAATATATTGCTTCCATTCCTTTCCTTCCAATGGCAATCTTCATGAATAATCTCTTCCCTGTTGATGTAAAGTCCAAGACAGCCATTAGCACCTTCTAGAAATATGGAGTGTTTAGTCGACTAATTCAATGATTTTGGTGTTATATTATGATGCAAGTTTTACTCTAAACACTACTGATTATCATGTTAGTCATGCAATTAATATTGTGGCAAGTAAAATAAATTGTTTCATTACATTTGATCTATTTACAATGCCACATATTTTAAAATTTGTTATTATTATTGCATGATGTAGTGTCCTTTTGCTTACCTCGAGCCTTTTCATGTCTACCCAAATGAACCTTTTGGTCTCAGTTCATTGTAGAAAAATTACTCCAACAAGTCTCTGCAGCAACGTGCGGGGTGTCATCTAGTTCTCCTAATGATGTGATCCCGTTAATCAAATGACAACTCTTTGTCCATGGCTAGGAAACATAACCATCTTTGATAAACGAGCTAGTCAAGTAGAGGCATACTAGTGACACTTAGTTTGTCTATGTATTCACACATGTATCATGTTTCCGGTTAATACAATTCTAGCATGAATAATAAACATTCATCATGATATAAGGAAATAAATAATAACTTTATTATTGCCTCTAGGGCATATTTCCTTCAAGAATGTTGCTGGAGCATTGGTCAAGCCGAAAGACATGACGGTGTACTCGTATGAACCATAGCGAGTAACGAATGCAGTCTTGGGGATATCCTCTTCACGAACCCGGATCTGGTGGTAACCCAACCTCAAATCAAGTTTAGAGAATACTGAAGAACCAACAAGTTGATCAGACAGGTCATTGATTCTGGGAAGCGGATACTTGTTCTGAATTTTTGCCTGGTTGATAGGTCGATAATCTTGGACCAAACGATTAGTTCCATCCTTCTTCTTGACAAAGAGAGAAGGTGCTCCCCAAGTAGAGGAACTAGGACGAATGAATCCCCTGTGAAGAGATTTGTCGATTTACTCCTTAAGTTCAAGGAGTTCATGTGGCGGCATCTTGTAGGGTCGCTTGGCAATAGGAGTTGTGCCCGGTTTCAAGTCTATGACAAATTCGACAGCTCTAGCAGGGGGTATTCCTGGAAGTTCTTCTGGGAAGACATCTTTGAATTCACAAACAACTGGAATGCTCTCTATTCCCTCAAGAGGTGAAGCATTCAATGCATTCAGAACATATATCCGATTCTCGGCATCCTGAGCTGCTCGGACCGAGTATTGGACTGTCTGGCCAGAAGGGTGAGTGAGCTGGACTGTCTTCGCGGCACAGTCAATCTTAGCATTATGGGTTGTCAACCAATCCATACCAAGAATGATGTCTATGTTGGAAGGTCCGAGTACAATGAGAGAAGCCGAAAAAAGTAGATCTCCAATCTCGATTTGGTTGCGAGGGCATAACATTGTGGTTTGCCACTTGGATCCTGGAGATTGAATTGCCAAAGGAGTGGGCAAATTTTCCATAGCTAACCCATGCAACTTAGCAAATTGTTAGGACACAAAAGCATGTGATGCTCCTGAATCAAAGAGAACATAAGCTGGCACTGAATTAACGCGAAGGGTACCCATCATGATTTTTGGGGACTCACAAGCTTCTTCAATCTTGACATGGGTGCCTTGACCACAACTTATTACAGGCGTCCTGGCATGACAACTACTGATATGATGGTTTCGAAGGCCCTTCATACGACCCACAACAGAACGTGGTGCCTTTTTAGGCCAATTCGGGCGACAGTTGATAGCAAGGTGTCCTGGTTGTCCACACTTGTGGCATAAGCCATCATTATGGGGAGGAGCCACAACATTGGACTGTCCATCCTGAATCGTTAGTTGTCTCAGTGGTGGAGGCAAACGAGGTGCAACATAAGACGGCCTTGGTGTTGGAGCAGGTCGGTGATGAACATTGTGTGAGATACAGACTCGACGTTTCTGAGCAGGCTGACTCGAGGATGGGCCAACATCTCGAGTACGCTTGAGCGACTCCTGGTACTCAGTCAGACCAGTTTCAGCTCGAAAAGCTTGGCTGACAAGTGTCATAAAGTCTGCGCAATCATGAGCAACAAGTGTGAGCTTTATATCAGGACATAGTCCTTCGCGTAATTTCTCTTGCTTGCGAGTGTCAGTGCGGACGTCATCCGCAACATAGCGGGATAATTCAAGGAATTTCCTCTGATAATCATCCATAGTCATCATGCCTTGTGAGAGTTTGCGAAACTCCTTCTTCTTCTTTTGGTCCATTAGACCTTGAGGAATGTGTCGTGCACGGAAAGCTGACTGAAATTCTTGCCAAGTGATTACAGTCTCTGCAGGCAACATACCCCTATGGCTTTCCCACCAATGAGCAGCTGGACCCTTCAAGTGGAATGTCGTAAAGGTGACGTAACTGGCAGGGGCAACATTAGCTGACTCCATCTCAAACAAGATGTCACGAAGCCAATCATCAACATCCATAGGATTGGTGGAGTTGCGGAAAATGGATGGGTTGAGACGCACGAATTGCTGCAGTGTTATTGGGGCAGGCTATTGATGGGCATTCTAGTTTGGAAACTGAGACATTACTCCAGTCATAAACCGGCGATTCAGCTCAAACTGCTGCATCATTGCGGCAATATAGGGTGGAGGTGGAGGATCGTCAGCCATCCTGCTTATAACATCAGGAAGCAGTTTAACAGGGGGGTGGAGCAGGTGTAAGGAGTCATTCATGATGTAATTTGAACAATGAGCAAAGTCGCAGTATGTATAAAACAGTAGTCATTAAAGACATACAGATACATATGTAGAGCCAAACACACGTTGTTAGCAGGAGTTCGGATAAGAGGATCATCCTAGACATACTAGGCGGCACGCTTGCACGCGATGAAGGGATACAACAACGAGACATAGCAAAGGCTACATCATCGTCGGAGAAAACCACTAGAGCGAGGAATCTGCAGGGGACGACGCAGGGTGCCCTCAATAGAGGGATTTCTGCGGCCCGTGGACAAAGTGAAGCAGATCCTGGCTCCCAATTCAAGAAATGCATGATACAAATCTTCGGGTGAATGTGATCACGAGATCCTAAGGTTAGAGTTAGCAAAATCATTTAACCCGAATAGAAGAGAGATCAGAGTCCCAGAGTATAGACGAGGAGTAAAATATCCTAATACCACCCAATGGCGACGTGGGCCAGTAAGCCACACAACCATGTTAGTAAAACCGTTTTTCAAAAGCTAGACTCAACTTCGGCCAAGGAGTTGGAAAGGGGGATCCTACAGGCAGTCGGCTCTGATACCAACTTGTGACGCCCCCAATTCGACCGTACACTAATCATACACGCAAATGTGTACGATCAAGATCAGGGACTCACGGGAAGATATCACAACATAACCCTAGACACAAATTAAAATAATACAAGCTTTATATTACAAGCCAGGGGCCTCGAGGGATCGAATACAAGCTCGATACACAAGAGTCAGTGGAAGCAACAATATCTGAGTACAGACATAAGTTAAAAAAGTTTTGCCTTAAGAAGGCTAGCACAAACATCAACGATCGAAGAGGCAAGTCCTCATGCCTGGGACCTCCTAACTACTCCTAGTCATCGTCGGTCTCCATGTAGTAGTAGTCGACGGGGGTGGCATCTGGCTCCAAGGATCCACCATCTGGTTGCATCAACCGGAAAGAAGAAAGAAGGGGAAAAAGGGGTAGCAAAGCAACCATAAGTACTCATCCAAAGTACTCGCAAGCATCAGATCTATACTAAGTATGCATTGGTATCAAATGGAAGGTTTGTATCTGTGGACAGAACTGCAGAATGCCAGAATAGAGGGGGAAGGCCTAGCCTATCAAAGACTAGCATCTTCAAGCAGCTCCAAGCATCTTGCAACATGTAGAAGAGTAAAGAATAGCAGTTTATAATTAACAAGCATGTTGTAACATTAATGCCCAGAGTTCCTTCCTTGACTCCCTGCAAGAAAGCAATCCCGGAGCCACATATCTCAAGTATCCATTTGTAGTTGTATAAGATTAGGATATAAGTCTGAACGTCCGTTACCGTGGACACGACTATTAATAGATAATCTTCCCTGCATGGGTGCACCACGTTTTCCAACACGCTTGATTACTCTGGACAGACACACTTTTCTGAGTCAATGCCCGGCCTTGGAAGATCAACATGTCGCAACCCTACCTAGGATCAGCAGAGAGGTCCCCGCCGGTCTACATCCTAAGCACTCCGGGGTCTGGGCCCATCGCCCGTTGCACTCCGGGTCATTGCGCGCAGGGCGGGTCCAGGCTCCACCTCTACATGGATGGTGTCGGCCCAGCTGTGCCGCACTGCTGAACTGGACATCTGACAAAGCTTTGGCTGATACCACGACATCGAGGCCCATAACTATTCTCGCGTGGTGGTTGGTGCATAAAGGCCAGAGGCCAACTCAGAACAAATACCCAAACCATAGTGTATTATTAGCTTGCGGAGACGAGTAGAGACTCACGATCAAAGTGACCCTGTCGCCCCGTCTCGTGGACTTACGACAAGGGCCCAGAATGCCCGGTCGTGCCACGTAACCATCTTGCGGGTGCTCTCCGGGCCCGCCCGACTTTCTCCAAGGTCTCAAGTAAAGTCAAGGTAACTGTGTGTCCAAACATCAAGGGGAAAACCCGAGGAATCACCCCCGGTGGATTCCACTCAATGTAATCATCAAGGTGAACGTAAGAGGGACCACCCTCGTGTTGGGTTTCGTAGTAATTTCAAAAAATTTCCTACGCACACGCAAGATCATGTGATGCATTGCAACGAGGGGGAGAGTATTGTCTACGTACCCTACGCAGACCGACTGCGGAAGCGATGACATGACGTAGAGGAAGTAGTCGTACGTCTTCACGATCCAACCGATCAAGCACCGAAACTACGGCACCTCCGAGTTCGAGCACACGTTCAGCTCGATGACGATCCCCGGACTCTGATCCAGCAAAGTGTCGGGGAAGAGTTCCGTCAGCACGACGGTGTGGTGACGATCTTGATGAACTACAGCAGCAGGGCTTCGCCTAAACTCCGCTACAGTATTATCGAGGAATATGGTGGCAGGGGGCACCGCACACGGCTAAGGAACAGATCACGTGGATCAACTTGTGTGTGTTGGGTGTCCCCTTGCCTCCGTATATAAAGGATCCAAGGGGGGGGGGTGCGGCCGGCCCTAGAGGAGGCGCGCAGGAGGAGTCCTACTCCTACCGGGAGTAGGACTCCCCTCCCGTTCCTTGTCCAACTAGGAGAGGTGGAGGGAGAGAAGGAAAGGGGGGGCGCCGCCCCTCCCTCCTTGTCCAATTCGGACTAGGGGGAGAGGGGGCGCGCGGCCTGCTGTGGCAGCCCCTTCCTCTTCTCCACATTAGGCCCATAAGGCCCATTAACCCCCCGGGGGGTTCCGGTAACCCCCCGGTGCTCCGGTTTTATCCGATACTCTTTCGGAACCCTTCCGGTGTCCGAATATAGTCATCCAATATATCAATCTTTACGTCTCGACCATTTCGAGACTCCTCGTCATGTCCGTGATCACATCCGGGACTCCGAACAACCTTCGGTACATCAAAATGCATAAACTCATAATATAACTGTCATCGTAACCTTAAGCGTGCGGACCCTACGGGTTCGAGAACAATGTAGACATGACCGAGACACGTCTCCGGTCAATAGCCAATAGCGGGACCTGGATGCCCATATTGGCTCCTACATATTCTACGAAGATCTTTATCGGTCAGACCGCATAACAACATACGTTGTTCCCTTTATCATCGGTATGTTACTTGCCCGAGATTCGATCGTCGGTATCCAATACCTAGTTCAATCTCGTTACCGGCAAGTCTCTTTACTCGTTCCGTAATACATCATCTCACAACTAACATATTAGTTGTAATGCTTGCAAGGCTTATGTGATGTGTATTACCGAGAGGGCCCAGAGATACCTCTCCGACAATCGGAGTGACAAATCCTAATCTCGAAATACGCCAACCCAACATCGACCATTGGAGACACCTGTAGTACTCCTTTATAATCACCCAGTTACATTGTGACATTTGGTAGTACCCAAAGTGTTCCTCCGGTAAATGGGAGTTGCATAATCTCATAGTCATAGGAACATGTATAAGTCATGAAGAAAGCAATAGCAACATACTAAACGATCGGGTGCTAAGCTAATGGAATGGGTCATGTCAATTAGATCATTCTACTAATGATGTGACCTAGTTAATCAAATAACAACTCATTGTTCATGGTTAGGAAACATAACCATCTTTGATTAACGAGCTAGTCAAGTAGAGGCATACTAGTGACACTTTGTTTGTCTATGTATTCACACATGTATTATGTTTCCGGTAAATACAATTCTAGCATGAATAATAAACATTTATCATGATTATAAGGAAATAAATAATAACTTTATTATTGCCTCTAGGGCATATTTCCTTCAGTCTCCCACTTGCACTAGAGTCAATAATCTAGATTACACTGTAATGATTCTAACACCCATGGAGCCTTGGTGCTGATCATGTTTTGCTCGTGGAAGAGGCTTAGTCAACGGGTCTGCAACATTCAGATCCGTATGTATCTTCAAATCTCTATGTCTCCCACCTGGACTAGATCCCGGATGGAGTTGAAGCGTCTCTTGATGTGTTTGGTCCTTTTGTGAAATCTGGATTCCTTTGCCAAGGCAATTGCACCAGTATTGTCACAAAAGATTTTCATTGGACCCGATGCGCTAGGTATGACACATATATCGGATATGAACTCCTTCATCCAGACTCCTTCATTTGCTGCTTCCGAAGCAGCTATGTATTCCGCTTCACATGTAGACCCCGCTACGACGCTTTGTTTAGAACTGCACCAACTGGCAGCTCCACCGTTTAATGTAAACACGTATCCGGTTTGCGATTTAGAATCGTCCGGATCAGTGTCAAAGCTTGCATCAACGTAACCTTTTACGATGAGCTCTTTGTCACCTCCATATGCGAGAAACATATCCTTAATCCTTTTCAGGTATTTCAGGATGTTCTTGACCGCTGTCCAGTGATCCACTCCTGGATTACTTTGGTACCTCCCTGCTAAACTTATAGCAAGGCATACATCAGGTCTGGTACACAGCATTGCATACATGATAGATCCTATTGCTGATGCATAGGGAACATCTTTCATATTCTCTCTATCTTCTGCAGTGGTCGGGCATTGAGTCTTACTCAATTTCACACCTTGTAACACAGGCAAGAACCCTTTCTTTGCTTGATCCATTTTGAACTTTTTCAAAATTTTGTCAAGGTATGTGCTTTGTGAAAGTCCAATTAAGCGTTTTGATCTATCTCTATAGATCTTAATGCCTAATATGTAAGCAGCTTCACCGAGGTCTTTCATTGAAAAACTTTTATTCAAGTATCCCTTTATGCTATCCAGAAATTCTATATCATTTCCAATCAGTAATATGTCATCCACATATAATATCAGAAATGCTACAGAGCTCCCACTCACTTTCTTGTAAATACAGGCTTCTCCGAAAGTCTGTATAAAACCAAATGCTTTGATCACACTATCAAAACGTTTATTCCAACTCCGAGAGGCTTGCACCAGTCCATAAATGGATCGCTGGAGCTTGCACACTTTGTTAGTTCCCTTTGGATCGACAAAACCTTCCGGTTGCATCATATACAACTCTTCTTCCAGAAATCCATTCAGGAATGCAGTTTTGACATCCATCTGCCAAATTTCATAATCATAAAATGCGGCAATTGCTAACATGATTCGGACTTAAGCATCGCTACGGGTGAGAAGGTCTCATCGTAGTCAATCCCTTGAACTTGCCGAAAACCTTTTGCGACAAGTCGAGCTTTGTAGACAGTAACATTACCATCAGCGTCAGTCTTCTTCTTAAAGATCCATTTATTCTCAATTGCTTGCCGATCATCGGGCAAGTCAACCAAAGTCCATACTTTGTTCTCATACATGGATCCCATCTCAGATTTCATGGCTTCAAGCCACTTTGCGGAATCTGGGCTCACCATCGCTTCTTCATAGTTCGTAGGTTCATCATGATCTAGTAGCATGACTTCCAGAACAGGATTTCCGTACCACTCTAGCGCGGATCTTACTCTGGTTGATCTACGTGGTTCAGTAGTATCTTGATCTGAAGTTTCATGATCATTATCATTGGCTTCCTCACTAACCGGTGTAGGTGTCACTGAAACAGTTTTCTGTGATGAACTACTCTCCAGTAAGGGAGCAGGTACAGTTACCTCGTCAAGTTCTACTTTCCTCCCACTCACTTCTTTCGAGAGAAACTCCTTCTCTAGAAATGATCCATTCTTAGCAACGAATGTTTTGCCTTCGGATCTGTGATAGAAGGTGTACCCAACAGTTTCCTTTGGGTATCCTATGAATACACATTTCTCCGATTTGGGTTCGAGCTTATCAGGTTGAAGCTTTTTCACATAAGCATCGCAGCCCCAAACTTTAAGAAACGACAACTTTGGTTTCTTGCCAAACCATAGTTCATAAGGCGTCGTCTCAACGGATTTTGATGGTGCCCTATTTAACGTGAATGCGGCCGTCTAAAGCATAACCCCAAAATGATAGCGGTAAATCTGTAAGAGACATCATAGATCGCACCATATCTAGTAAAGTACGATTACGACGTTCGGACACACCATTGCGCTGTGGTGTTCCGGGTGGCGTGAGTTGTGAAACTATTCCACAGTTTTTCAAATGTACACCAAACTCGTAACTCAAATATTCTCCTCCACGATCAGATCGTAGAAACTTTATTTTCTTGTTACGATGATTTTCAACTTCACTCTGAAATTCTTTGAACTTTTCAAATGTTTCAGACTTATGCTTCATTAAGTAGATATATCCATATCTGCTCAAATCATCTGTGAAGGTGAGAAAATAACGATATCCGCCACGAGCCTCAATATTCATCGGACCACATACATCAGTATGTATGATTTCCAACAAATCTGTTGCTCTCTCCATAGTACCGGAGAACGGTGTTTTAGTCATCTTGCCCATGAGGCACGGTTCGCAAGTACCAAGTGATTCATAATCAAGTGGTTCCAAAAGTCCATCAGTATGGAGTTTCTTCATGCGCTTTACACCGATATGACCTAAACGACAGTGCCACAAATAAGTTGCACTTTCATTATCAACTCTGCATCTTTTGGTTTCAACATTATGAATATGTGTATTACTACTATCGAGATCTAATAAGAACAGACCACTCTTCAAGGGTGCATGACCATAAAAGATATTACTCATATAAATAGAACAACCATTATTCTCTGATTTAAATGAATAACCGTCTCGCATTAAACAAGATCCAGATATAATGTTCATGCTCAACGCTGGCACCAAATAACAATTATTTAGGTCTAATATTAATCCCGAAGGTAGATGTAGAGGTAGCGTGCCGACCGCAATCACATCGACTTTGGAACCGTTTCCCACGCGCATCGTCACCTCGTCCTTTGCCAGTGCCCGCTTATTCTATAGTCCCTGTTTCGAGTTGCAAATATTAGCAACAGAACCAGTATCAAATACCCAGGTGCTACTGCGAGCTCTAGTAAGGTACACATCAATAACATGTATATCATATATACCTTTGTTCACCTTGCCATCCTTCTTATCCGCCAAATACTTGGGGCAGTTCCGCTTCCAGTGACCAGTCTGCTTGCAGTAGAAGCACTCAGTTTCAGGCTTAGATCCAGACTTGGGTTTCTTCTCTTGAACAGCAACTTGCTTGCCGTTCTTCTTGAAGTTCCCCTTCTTCTTCCCTTTGCCCTTTTTCTTGAAACTAGTGGTCTTGTTAACCATCAACACTTGATGCTCCTTCTTGATTTCTACTTCCGCAGCTTTCAGCATTGCGAAGAGCTCGGGAATAGTCTTGTTCATCCCTCGCATATTATAGTTCATCACGAAGCTCTTGTAGCTTGGTGGCAGTGATTGGAGAATTCTGTCAATGACGCAATCATCCGGAAGATTAACTCCCAATTGAATCAAGTGATTATTATACCCAGACATTTTGAGTATATGCTCACTGACAGAACTGTTCTCCTCCATCTTGCAGCTATAGAACTTATTGGAGACTTCATATCTCTCAATTCGGGCATTTGCTTGAAATATTAACTTCAACTCCTCACTACTAGGAAAATGGCTATAGATGGGATTGACACTAATGGCACACCAGAAAGATGGTGCGCCATTAGTATATACTAATGGCGCACCACAATCTGATGCGCCATTAGAGTTTAAACAACTAATGGCGCACCATGCTACGGGTGCGCCATTAGTATCAATTTTTTTAACTAGTGCGCCTGTCCAAACATACTAATGGAGCATCCCGGCAAAGTGCGCCATTAGTAGTTGTAACTACTAATGGCGCACTAGGCAGCAGGTGCACCATTAGTATAGAAATTTTTTTTTGAACTAGTGCGCCTATCCAAACATACTAATGGCGCATCCTGTCCAAGTGCGCCATTAGTAGTTGTAACTACTAATGGCGCACCAGGCAGTGGGTGCGCCATTAGTATAGGATTTTTTTGAACTAGTGCGCCTATCCAAACATACTAATGGCGCATCCTGCCCAAGTGCGCCATTAGTAGTTGTAAGTACTAATGGTGCACCATGCAAGAGGTGCGCCATTAGTAAGTGGGCAGCAACAAGATATTTGGGACAGCCTCTCCTACCCACACACTCACTTTCTCCCCACTTCATTCTCTCCACCTCCTCCTTGTCTCGGGTGCCTCCTCTTTTTCACCTCATTTCCACCATAGATTCATTCAAATTAAGTGGTTAAATTACCTTGTTTTAATAGGTAAGTAAGGGGGGAAGCTATATTTAGGTTGTTCTCCTTACAACAATGTGCACATGCACTTTTTACGGCCTAGCTAGATCTATGTATGTTCGTGGTGTTGCATATGTTTGTGGTGTTGCATATGTGTTTGTGTTTGGAGGTGTACCGGTATTTGATATGCGATAGTTGCCAATATTTTGCCGGAATGTTGATTCATTTCCGTTTCGGCGAGAATTTTGGCATTAAGCATTCTTTTTGGTCCTATTTTTAGGGAAGGTCATGCCAAATTTTGTTTGGTTCTAAAATATCGTTTTGCTCTACCCCGCAGGCGACCATGGTCCGCACGATGACCAAAGGCATCGTGAATAGGTTTTTGAGGTCCGCGAAGGCCGAGATGCTTCAAAAGAACGAGACGGAGATAAGATGTCCGTGTCGAAGATGCAAGCTGAAGAGCCTTATTGCGGACCCGGATTCCGGGCAGGTGCGGGACCACCTGCTGTTGCGTGGTTTCATGGATGGCTATCGGTGGCAAGGTGATGAAGATGACTACGAAGTCGTCCATGCGGGCCGGGCAAGAAATGAGGAAGGGCAGCAAGACAACCACCGCGGCTCGGGCGAGCGAGAAGACGAAGAATCCCCAGGAGATGATCACGACTGTGATGCTGTACACAGTCATCATGTAGAAGATGCAGGACATGATGATGAGGAAGATGCCGGAGCAGGCGACGGGCATGATCATGAAGATGATGATGCCGGCGGAGCAGACGACGCTGGACCATCGATGGGCTGGGTGCAGGACCCTCATATTCAAGAGCTGCTTCTCAAGCAGACGGATAACGCAAGAGCTGCCGCCCGAGAGAAAGCCAAGATGGATCAACTTGAGTTAGACGCGGTTACTCCATTGTATGAAGGATGCAGGCCCGAGGATACTCACCTGAAAGTAACGCTCATGGCCCTGGAGATGAAGGTAAAACACAAAATGACCGACGCATGCTTCGACGAGAACATGTCATTCTGGCACGAACGTCTTCCCAAGGGGAACAAGTGCCCGACCAGTTTGGAGGAGGCGAAGAAAATCGTGTGTCCTCTGGATTTACCGCACGTGAAATACCATGTGTGCATGAACAATTGCATCATTTATCGGGACGAGCACGCGGAGTATACAATATGTCCGGTGTGCGGTGTCACTCGATACAAGAAGAGGAAGAAAGCTCCTCGAAAAGTGGTGTGGTACTTTCTGATCACTCCTCGTCTGCAGCGGTATTTCGCGGATCCTAAGGTAGCAAAGCTCCTACGTTGGCACGCGGATAGGGAGGAGAAGAAGCGAGAAGATGACGCAAATGATCCGGAGATAGATAAAAAGACAAGATGCTGAGTCACCCTAAGGATGCGAGCCAGTGGCAAGCATTGAACTTCGAATACCCAGAATTTGGGAACGATCCAAGGAACAGCGTGCTGGGCGCGAGCACCGATGGAGTCAATCCGTTTGGCAGCCAGAGAAGCACACATAGCACCTGGCCTGTGTTTGTGTGGATGTACAACCTTCCCCCCTGGTTGTGCATGAAGAGGAAGTACATTCACATGAGTATGCTAATTGAAGGGCTGAAACAACCAGGGAACGACATCAATCTGTATCTGGGGCTGCTGAAAGAGGAGCTTGACACGCTGTGGAAAACGCCAGCCAATACGTGGGACGCCGCAGAGAAAGAATATTTCCCTATGAGAGCCGCACTGCTCACGACGGTGCACGACTATCTCGGTTACGGATATCTTGCGGGGCAGGTAGTCCACGGATTTTCTGGATGCGTAAGGTGCATGGATGACACAACGTATCGCCAGCTAGATAGAGATCCCGGGTCTTTGAAAACCGTGTTCATGGGACATCGAAGGTGGCTTCACGACGATGACCCGTGGAGGAAACGCAAGGATCTGTTCGATGGTGAAACCGAACCCCGAAAACGCCCGTGTACGAGGAGCGGCGAGGAAATAGACAAGCTGTTGAAAAATTGGAAAGACTGCCCACTGCCGGGAAAGAAGCAAAAGGCGCCAGAGCCGGGAAAGAAGCGAAAGGCGCCAGAGCCGCTGCTGAAGGTATGGAAAACGAGGTCTGTTTTCTGGGACTTGCCGTACTGGAAGATCCACCGTGTGCCTCACAGCCTTGATGTCATGCATATCACGAAGAACGTGTGCGAGAGTCTGCTTGGTACCCTGCTCAACATGCCAGAGAGGACCAAAGATGGGCCGAAAGCAAGGGCAGACTTGAAATCAATGG